>NC_064614.1:996212264-996515294 GCF_023898315.1 Schistocerca nitens | reverse complement strand
CTGTCAATTTTATAATCAGCATTGGTGGATTATTTTCTCATTGTGGTAGCTGTCTATATCGTCAGTGACAGGTTGGGGTCTAGATGATTTTCTGTCTTATGCGATGGTACTTTCGCATCTTGATAGGGCTCCTGGAGATTCGTTGAGAATATTACGCTACACTTCCTCGAAAATGAAACACTTAAAGCGCACATATTACCATTTGTACTGTAGAGGTGAGAAACTAACCACAGGAATTGCATATGTGAATGTTACAAATCACCCAAAACAGCACTCTCAGCTTGACCTGTGTTCTTAAGAAATGGTCGCAAATTTCGTACTTGTAAGTCATGGGTTTGTTTATAAAATATCTTTTTTCTACTGTCAGTCGAGATTTCTTTTGAAAACAGTGTGTGTTTCGATCAGTAGACACACCTTGCATTAATTTTCACAGTTCCTTTTGATCACACTATGTGTGCACAATTTAGGTCATACACTATGCTACGATGAACTTTGACGGGAGCAAGTTCGTTCACATGCACTGTCCAAGCGGCAGAAATTATATCCCATCCCCAGTTGAAAACCATTCCATTCTCGAATACCGTGTGGGAAAAGTGAACAATACGTTTATTAAGCACCTATATCTTTCCATACTCTTAAAGTAGCTCTACAAAAACATGGTTCAAATGGCTCTGAGCACTATGGGACTCAACTGCTGTGGTCATCAGTCCCCTAGAACTTAGAACTAGTTAAACCTAACCAACCTAAGGACATCACACACATCCATGCCCGAGGCAGGATTCGAACGTGCGACCGTAGCAGTCGCACGGTTCTGGACTGCGCGCCTAGAACCGCGAGACCACCGCGGCCGGCAGTAGCTCTACATTGGCTGCATTTGTGATTCGCTAAATTCGAGTGTTGGGATTGTTCTGCAGCTCATAATTCCTTGCTAATATGGTGCTCTGTAACATATAATATGATATGGTGAGAACTACTTCGGCTTGAATAGACGGAGTCCCTTTTAAGTTCCTACAACCCACATGCAGCTTGCTTGTCGTATTTATAAGTCTCTGATCGATACGATAATGATAGCATTACGGAATTTTAGAGGGAAAGCTTAGCAATCAGTACGCGGAACATGATGCTGCTATGGGAAGCCCGCTACTACTGAGAGTACTGTGCTTTACTCTGCAGCTCAAAATTGTGTTTTTTCTTAAATAAAGTGTTATTGTATACATTTTAGCCAACTGCTATCGAGTATACTTTTCTAAAACAAAGTGACAGAATTGCTTTTCAACTTGCGATTGCTTACTGATATGGTGATCTGTAATATTTAGTTGTTTAATACGTACTGAATATTAGATGTGTTAAAAAAGACATGACAGCTGTCGAAGCAATAACCTGTCTGGCTGAGCGCAGTGTGTGGACGTGATGCAATTGGCAGAGCCACCATTTCCAGCAATACTCGATTGTTGTTTCATTATAATACTACATAAAGAAGGAGATCTTTAGGCTTGGCCATAAGTCTCGGCTGTGCATTTAGCGTCTATGCTCCAGGAAGCCGGTGGTATGATGTTGGAAAAAAAAAGAAAAAAGGCACTGGTGGCGTGAGTGCGCGGTATGGGGTGCAGGGTGCGTTGGGGGTTCAGAGGTGAGACTGGTCTGCCACCAAAGTGGTGTGGTGAGGGCTGAGATTTGATTGCATCCGCACTATCACTACCATCTCACACTGGACCTACCCCGTATACCGAATGGTGGGGGACAGGCTATCCACCGACGGTTATTGTCGAACATCTTCATTTTGGTGGCCCACGTGTTATGGTGTGGGGAGCATAATGTTGCGTGGGCCACTGAGCTCGAAATGTTTGAAAACTGAACACTCGCTGGTTAACATTATTGTGACACTACACTCATGCCCCAAGTGCGTCTTTTAAGAAGTGCATTTGGTACTGACTTTGTTTTTATGGGTTACAGTGCGGGACCTCATCGAAGAGCACTGATGCAGAAGCTCTTGGAACGAGAGGATACTCAGCGAACGGACTGACCTGCATGTTCCCCAGATTCAAATCGCATGTAGGACGTGTGGGGCGCGTTGGGGAGACATTTTGCAGCATGTCCACATTCACCAGCAACGATCCAGCAGTTGACAACAAATCTGGTACGAGAATGGAACGCCATACCGCAAGAACACCTTACCAGTCTTGTGGCCAAAGTGAGAGCACGTTGCAGAGTACGCAGTGCCGTCTGTGGTCACCACTCACACCTGACTGAGAAAGATCGCCAACATTTTGTAATGTCCAGGGGAGCATCATGACTCCCACCACTTGAATGTAATTATTGTCTCGGAAGAAAAGTATCATTCCTGTTCGTCTCATTGCGTATTTCTTTCGGTTATCTTCTGTAACATACTATAACAGTTCTTTCTACGCATGCTCGAAGTCTCATCGACCTATATTACTTGGTAGTGGCTCACCACAAGAAACTTACACTACTGGCCATTAAAATTGCTACACCAAGAAGAACTGCAGATGATAAATGGGTATTTATTGGACAAATATATTATACTAGAACTGACATGTGATTACATTTTCACGCAGTTTGGGTGCATAGATCCTGAGAAATCAGTACCCAGAACAACCACCTCTGGAAGTAATAACGGCCTTGATACGCCCGGGCATTGAGTCAAACAGAGCTTGGATGGCGTGTACAGGTACAGCTGCCCATGCAGCTACAACACGATACCACAGTTCATCAAGAGTAGTGACTGGCGTATTGTGACGAGCCAGTTACTCGGCCACCATTGACCAGACGTTTTCAATTGGTGAGAGATATGGAGAATGTGATGGCCAGGGAAGCAGTCGAATAATTTCTGTATCCAGAAAGGCCCGTAAAGGACCTGCAACATGCGGTCGTGCATTATCCTGCTGAAACGTAGGGTTTCACAGGGATCGAATGAAGGGTAGAGCCACGGGTCGTAACACATCTGAAATGTAACGTCCACTGTTTAAACTGCCGTCAATGCGGACATGAGGTGACCGAGACGGGTAACCAGTGGCACCCCATACCATCACGCCGGGTGATACGCCACTATGTCGATGACGAATACACGCTTCCAATGTGCGTTCACCGCGATGTTGCCAAACACGGATGCGACCATTATGATGCTGTAAACAGAACCTGGATTCATCCGAAAAAATGACGTTTTGCCATTCGTGCACCCAGGTTCGTCGTTGAGTACACCATCGCAGGCGCTCCTGTCTGTGATGCAGCGTCAAGGGTAACCGCACCCCTGGTCTCAGAGCTGATAGTCCATGCCGCTGCAAACGTCTTCGAACTGTTCGTGCAGATGGTTATTGTCTTGCAAACGTCCCCATCTGTTGACTCAGGGATAGAGACGTGGCTGCACGATCCGTTACAACCATGCGGATGGTTAAGATGCATGTCATCTCGGCTGCTAGTGATACGAGGCCGTTGGGATCCAGCACGGCTTTCCGTATTACCCTCCTGAACTCACCGATTCCATATTCTGATCACAGTCATTGGATCTCGACCAACGCGAGCAGCAATGTCGTGATACGATAAACCGCAATCTCGATATGCTACAATCCGATCTTTATCAAAGTGATGGTACGTATTTCTCCTCCTCACACGAGGCATCACAACAACGTTTCACCAGGCAACGCCGGTCAACTGCTGTTCGTGTATGAGAAATCGGCTGGAAACGTTCCTCATGTCAGCACGTTGTAGGTGTCGCCACCGGCGCCAACCTTGTGTGAATCCTCTGAAAAGCTAATCATTTGCAGATCGCAGCATCTTCTTCCTATCGGTTAAATTTCGCGTCTGTAGCACGTCATATTCGACGTGTAACAATTTTAATGGCCAGTAGTGTACTTTCAGCCTTAAATGTCGGTAAGTTTTAATTAATCAATTTGTCTTTAGTATCTAATAGCATAAATATGTAGATAAATGACTTCAGTTCTGTAGCTTTTTGAAGGCCTTTCTTGAGACAGGCCCCTGAGACGCATGCATCTTCTAGAATTCAGAATGTAAGCGGAACAGGGAAGCACTACATTAATGTTTAATTAAAATGGAGTAATCAAAGGCGGAGAGCTCACGACCGTCGTAATGGAGTAAAAACGATGTAAGTCAAACAGGGTAAGGCGTGGGAATCACTGGCTGCGCAGCTGTTGACCGTGTTTCATGAATAAGGCAGCCGCCCCTTTGTGGGCAACGAATTACTTGGCGGTTCATTAACTGCTGCCCCCGGCGTTCCCTTCTGCCCAAAGTGACGGAAATGAAGCAGTTCGCGGAATGGAAACCGAAACATGGGCGGGTTTCTTCCGTTCTTATATTGCATGAGGAAATGGTCTATATTGGTTTCTGGAAGCGGCCAAGAATTACTCTCTCTCTCTGCTGGAATCAATAGCCATCTTTTCGAAGCCATACCTTAAGCATTATGATCAGGTATGTTTTTCCGAACGGCAGCAGTTCCTGTGGTGTCACAGCCAGACACCACACTTGCTAGGTGGTAACTTAAATCGGCCGCGGTCCTGTAGTACATGTCGGACCCGCGTGTCGCCACTGGGTGATCGCAAACCTAGCGCCACCACATGGCAGGTCACAAGACACGGACTAGACCTCGCCCCAGTTGTACGGACGACATAGCTTGCGACCAGACGTACCAAGTCTTCCTCTCATTTGCCGAGAGACAGATCGAATAGTCTTCAGCTTAGTCCATAGCTACTACCTAGCAAGGCGCCAATTGTATCAGTGCTAATAGCGTACTAATATTCAAGAGAGATGTATTCCAACAAGAGAATAAAGATAAGTATTAAACGCATCTACGTACTTTTCCTATTATTCATTAATAAGTCTCATGTTCCAGAACTTCAAGCCCGTCTGCGTTAGTTTAGCGTGCACCTAGCTACCTCATGGTGTCTATGCTGTAGGAAATAGACACAACAGTTCCCAAAAATATCAACAAATCTTACAGCAAGTATAGTTTCCCGTCTCTTTAATAAGGTTGCGGAAGAAGAACTGTTCCACACAGTTCAAATGTCTCTGCTGGTAGTTTGTACTGGTTTCGCTGCAGTACAAGATTACGAGTTCCTACGTTTTGATTTGATTTGGCCGCCGAACACGATCCCTAGAGGCCATCATGAACAACTGCAGTTGGAATCCAGCACATTCTCCGAATGAAATTCTCGTGCACAGGCGGAAGAGTCCCTGGACACAATACAATAGAGGGAACGAGAAAGGTGACAGAGCAGTCTGCCACCGATAGAAACCTGATACAGGTCACCTTAGCGCCCGTCTGCAGTCCATCTTGTCGTGGCTAACAAAGAGACTGTTGGCTGACGGGGAAGAATAGAAGTGGCCAATCAAAAGCTGCGGTCGGTGAAACCAACCATTCAAGCATGGCCCACTTCCTATGGAACGCAAAGAAGGGACTGCCCAATGATGTGCTTTTATCTGTCACGGCATCAACAACCGCTGCAATGAAGTGTTTATGACGACACAATCTCTTTGCACCAAGTTTAAAGTCGTGCTTTGCCTTCTTTTTTAAGGGGAAGCTTTCGGCCTACGGAAGGACTTAACCTCAGCTTTATGAGACGAAGAGGAAATAGCAAGAAAGATACAAAATTGTTGAGGCTTTCGTGGCCACTTGTTGACAAACTGCCTATTGGCTTCTGTCTCGGGTTCTTCGGCCGACGTTCATCTAATGATTTTTCTGACGTTTCGCCAGCACGAGTGGCTGGCATTGTCAAAGCTTCACCCTCCATTGCCGGTGGTGAACTGGGGCCGAGCTCGCGGGCGCAGGCTATATGTACCTGGCGCGCCAACGTCCGAGGGCTTCTCCGCGGTCATTTTCGGTGCGGTTCTCCTCTTGCTACCTGCGACGGTCGTTCGCTGCAGTACGGGAAGCCAGGATCCGTTGACCTTAAGGCTTTCCTCTTTCTTGTTCAAACTGTTCGCGTGTTTTTGTATTTCTACAGCTTCTCTGAACAAGCGCGTGTGATAGTGCTTCTCTACAGCCAGAACTTCCGTGTCGGCGAATTTTATTACATGGTCGGTCTCATTCAGTGCGTGCTCTGCCACGGCCGATTTCTCCACCTGCCCCAACCTGCAATGTCGCTTATGCTCTTTGATCCTGGTGTTAATGGATCGTCCAGTCATTCCGACATAAACTTTTCCGCATGTGCATGGTATGCGGTATATTCCCGACATTGCAAGTGGGTCTCTTTTCTCCTTCGCCGATCTAAGACACTCTTTGATCTTCCTTGTCGGTTTGAAAATCGTCTTTACACCATGTTTGCGCAATATACGGCCGATTCTGTCCGTCACTCTGGGAATGTATGGCAGAAAGGCCGTACCCGACAATTCTTTTTCCGGTTCCTTACTTCGCCGAGGGTTGGGCTCTGTTACACTTCTAATATAATTTGTGGAGTAACCATTGCTCCTCAGGACAGTTTCCAGGTGTTGCATTTCTCGTTTGAGGTGTTGCGGCTCACATATTCGTCCTGCTCTCGTTACGAGCGTACTAATCATGCCTCTTTTCTGGATCGGGTGGTGGTTTGACAGTTTGTGCAGGTATCGGTCCGTGTGAGTCGGTTTTCGATACACGCTGTGTCCCAGATCTTCGCCGTCCCTTGTGACCAGAACATCTAGAAATGGCAGTTTCTTGTCCTTTTCTACTTCCATGGTAAATGTTATGTTGGCATGGAGGCTGTTCAAGTGTCTTAGGAAGTCACTGAGCTGTTCTTCACCATGGCTCCACACCACGAAAGTATCATCGACGTACCTGTACCACACCTTAGGTTTGTAAGTCGCCGAGTCCAGTGCCTGTGCTTCGAATTGTTCCATGAAGAAGTTGGCCACCACTGGACTAAGAGGACTACCCATGGCGACGCCTTCCAGCTGTTCGTAGAAATCGCCATTCCACGTGAAATAGCTCGTGGTGAGACATGCATGGAAGAGCTTTCTGATGTCTAGCGGAAAAATGGAACCGATGTGCTCCAGAGCGTCACTGAGTGGCACTTTCGTAAATAACGAAACAACATCAAAGCTGACCAGGATGTCGTTTGGTGCAAGTTTCAGTTTCTTCAGCTTCTCAATGAAATGTCCTGAGTCCTTAATGTATGTGTCGGTCTTCCCCACGTGTGGCTGGAGCAGAGAGGCCAAGTGTTTTGCCAGTTTATATGTCGGTGATCCAGGAGCGCTAACGATCGGTCTCAGTGGAACGTTGTTCTTATGTATCTTGGGTAATCCATACAGCCGAGGTGGTAGGGCTTCTGTGTTGCGCAGGTTTCTCTGTATGTCCGCCGGCAGAGAAGACGCCTTGATTAATCGATTCGTATTCCGTGTGATACGTTGCGTCGGATCTGCGCTTAGTTTTCGGTACGTCGTCGGATCTAATAGGTCTCGGATCTTTTGCTCATAATCTTCGGTCTTCATTACGACGGTCGCATTCCCCTTATCGGCAGGCAGTACCAATATACTCTTGTCGGCGTTGAGATTCTTAATGGCTTGTATCTCTTCTTTCTTCAGGTTGCAAGCTGGTGGTTTTGCTCGGCGCAGTATCCTGGCTGTTTCCGTGCGTATTTCCTCTGCCGTTTCACAAGGAAGGGTACGAATGGCTGCTTCGGTGTTGGCAATGATGTCCTCCATAGGTATAGTTCTCGGGATGATAGCGAAATTCCCTCCTTTTTGAAGAACAGACACTTCCTCTTCGGTCAATTGTCGTTCAGTGAGGTTGACCACTGTGTGTGACATGTCGGGAGTCGCCTTGTCGGTGTGCTTCCGGCATCTTTCAAACTTTTTCTTCTGTCGATCGGTGCAGCGCTCGAGTTCGTTCTGCATGCTCCTGTGAGTGATGCTGTCAATCTTGTCCCAGTCGTCTCGATGCATTCTGCTACTTAGTTGATAGAAAAGGTCCAGAAGTTCCTGATCCGTTCTTGCCAAGTCTCTCCGTGTTGTATGTATTCGCTCACGAAGAAAAGCTCGTTCCATTCTGTCGTAGATACGATGTGCTTGGGCGGTGGTGAATAGGCGCTTACATCTCAAGAACTTCGGTGTAGCACATTCATCTCGGCAACGTGACAGAAAGGCGAGAGAGGACATCAGTCGCGCTTTCTTCTTCCGTCGTTGGTCAAGGCGTCGGTACAATCTGCAAATCTCCTCCCCGTAGAGGCGTAATACAAAATTGTTGAGGCTTTCGTGGCCACTTGTTGACAAACTGCCTATTGGCTTCTGTCTCGGGTTCTTCGGCCGACTCACACGGACCGATACCTGCACAAACTGTCAAACCACCACCCGAGCCAGAAAAGAGGCATGATTAGTACGCTCGTAACGAGAGCAGGACGAATATGTGAGCCGCAACACCTCAAACGAGAAATGCAACACCTGGAAACTGTCCTGAGGAGCAATGGTTACTCCACAAACTATATTAGAAGTGTAACAGAGCCCAACCCTCGGCGAAGTAAGGAACCGGAAAAAGAATTGTCGGGTACGGCCTTTCTGCCATACATTCCCAGAGTGACGGACAGAATCGGCCGTATATTGCGCAAACATGGTGTAAAGACGATTTTCAAACCGACAAGGAAGATCAAAGAGTGTCTTAGATCGGCGAAGGAGAAAAGAGACCCACTTGCAATGTCGGGAATATACCGCATACCATGCACATGCGGAAAAGTTTATGTCGGAATGACTGGACGATCCATTAACACCAGGATCAAAGAGCATAAGCGACATTGCAGGTTGGGGCAGGTGGAGAAATCGGCCGTGGCAGAGCACGCACTGAATGAGACCGACCATGTAATAAAATTCGCCGACATGGAAGTTCTGGCTGTAGAGAAGCACTATCACACGCGCTTGTTCAGAGAAGCTGTAGAAATACAAAAACACGCGAACAGTTTGAACAAGAAAGAGGAAAGCCTTAAGGTCAACGGATCCTGGCTTCCCGTACTGCAGCGAACGACCGTCGCAGGTAGCAAGAGGAGAACCGCACCGGAAATGACCGCGGAGAAGCCCTCGGACGTTGGCGCGCCAGGTACATATAGCCTGCGCCCGCGAGCTCGGCCCCAGTTCACCACCGGCAATGGAGGGTGAAGCTTTGACAATGCCAGCCACTCGTGCTGGCGAAACGTCAGAAAAATCATTAGATGAACGTCGGCCGAAGAACCCGAGACAGAAGCCAATAGGCAGTTTGTCAGCAAGAAAGTTGTTGACATTTTGTGTGGCGTCGGGACTATTGCCGAATTTAACTGGCCGAAGTTTTTAATATGTTTTTGGGCGCCTAGCTCATCCTTTCATTTCCACGATTTACCAATTATCTTTTTGCTATGCACTGTTTAGTTAACACTATTGCCGTATGACAACAATGTGGGTAGACGTACCGGAGATTGTATGTGAAATATTTTATTACTGTTGCTATAATTGCTTTTCGTTGTAACAAGAGTAATTACTAATACACCAGAACCACGATTTTGCGAACGAACGCTGATGACCGCGCTGTTAAGCGCAAAGCAGTTTTAAATCCATCCACGCATTCTAAAGTAGAGAGAATACACGGCACTAGCAGTGTATTAAATTATAAACCACTTAGCGGTCACTCTCACTCTGGAAGCTGCACTCAAGCCCGCGACCGTTGGTTGAAAAGATATTGTATCCCAAAACTACGAAGTTTGTCCATAATGGTAGCAGCATACCATACTGCACCTATCGCAACTCACCTCACCCACCCCCACGTTTTACTGCCCTTTTCGCTAACTAAGGGAACATCAACCGTGGGTTTGTCAGACTGCCTCATGACCGCAGCTACAACGTATGCCAACCTCTGTAAAGAAATACGAGGTTGTGTAGGAAAATAATGCTTCAGAATTTTTTACGTAAAATCTCTTAAAGATTTTTAAATAAAACAAACGTTATTAAAGTGCTACATCTTTATTCTTCGTGTTTACATATTTACTTATCAACTCACCCTAGCGAGGAACACATTTCCCCGATGAGAGAACGGTTTGTTGATATCGTCACTGTGGTATGTCTGACTTTGTTGACAGGGCTACAACCGCATCTCTGCTTGTACCGCTTCATCATTACTAAATTGAAATCCTCGAAGGTGTTCTTTTTTGGAACCCTTCAGCTCTGTCACACAAGTTGAGGTTAGCGCCACTGTTTCTTTCGTTACTAGCTTCAAATGGCTCTGAGCACTATGCGACTTAACGTCTGAGGTCATCAGTCGCCTAGAACTTAGAACTAAATAAACCTAACTAACCTAAGGACATCACACACATCCATGCCCGAGGCAGGATTCGAACCTGCGACCGCAGCGGTCGTTCGGTTCCAGACTGCAGCGCCTAGAACCGCACGGCCACTCAGGTCGGCCGTTACTAGCACGAACAATTTTGTGTCGCACGTTACAGATTTCAACAGAGCCATCACCATACACAGCTTTCATTCTTCTATAGATTTCAATTCGATGCATGTTTTCTGTCGTTAGAAACTCGGTTACAGCAAGCTGTTTCTGACGCACCGACATACAGTAATTGATCAAAAGTATCCGGACACCTGGCTGAAAATGACTTACAAGTTCGTGGCGGCCTCCATCGGTAAAGCTGGAATTCAACATGGCATTGAACCACTCTTAGCCTTGATGACAGCTTCCGTTCTTGCAGAAATACATTCAGTCAAGTGCTGGAAGGTTTTTTGGGGGATGTCAGAGCATTCTTCACGGAGTGCTGCACTGGGGAGAGGTGTCTATGTCGGTCGGTGAGGCTTGGCACAGAGTCGACGTTCCAAAACATCCCAAAGGTGTTCTATAGGATTCAGGTCAGGACTCTGTGCAGGCCACTGTATTTCAGGGATGTTATTGTCGTGTGACCACTCCGCCACAGGCCGTGCATTATAAACAGATGCTCGATCGTGTTTAAAGATGCAATCGCCATCTCAGAATTTCTCTTCAACAGTGAGAAGCAAGAAGGTGCTTAAAACATGAATGTAGGTCTGTGATTTGATAGTGCCACGCAAAACAACAAGGGGTGTAAGCCCCTCCATGAAAAACACGACCCAGACCATAACACCACCGACACCGAATTTTACTGTTGGCACTACACACTCTGGCAGATGACGTTCAGCGGGCGTTCGCC
Organism: Schistocerca nitens; assembly: GCF_023898315.1. Taxonomy (NCBI): domain Eukaryota; kingdom Metazoa; phylum Arthropoda; class Insecta; order Orthoptera; family Acrididae; genus Schistocerca; species Schistocerca nitens. The sequence goes on along the minus strand of NC_064614.1, from coordinate 996,504,171 downwards.
ATACCCACACCCTGCCATCGGATCGCCATATTGTGTACCGTGATTTGTCTCTCCACACAATGTTTTTCCACTGTTCAGTTGTTCAATTTTTACGCTTCTTACACCAAGCGTCGTTTGGCATTTACCGGCGTGATGTATGGGTTACGAGCAGCCGCTCGACTATGAAATTCAATGTTTTTCACCTTCCGCCTAACTGTAACGGTACTTTCAGTGGACCCTGGTGCAGTTTGGAATTACTGTGTGACGGTCTGGATAGATGTCTGCCTACATCGGAAACAGTGGACCTAGGGATGTTTAGGAGTGTGGAAATCTCGCGTACAGACGTATGACACAAGTGACACCCAATCACCTGACCACGTTGGAAGTCCATGAGTTCCGCGGAGCACCCCATTCTGCTCTCTCACGATGTCTAATGAATACTAAGGTCACTGATATGGAGTAGCTGAAAGTAGCTGGCAGCACAATGCACGTAATATGACAAACATTTGTTTCTCAGGGTGTCCGGATACTTTTGATCGCATAGTGTCGTTACATTCGCACAGCAATGTTACACAGTACAGCTGGGAGCTCCCTAGCGGCAGAGGACTGCAACATGCATCAGCGAAGTAGGTTAGTCGACCGAGTAATATGAATGACACTACTTTGGGCAGTGTGATATTGAAAACAGAATTAAAAAATTCGGAGACATAACTTTTCAGCTCTCCCTCGATTTTACATTTATTTACCTACAAGTAAAAAAAAAACTATGCTGTTTACATATATTCACTGTCGAGTAATATTATTACAAAAAAACTGACTCTACCCAAAATACCGAAGTTTTCAGCACGAAAAGCACGTAGACATTCTAGAAAGCAAGAACCGACTGGTATCCATCGATTTCTGGAGCCAAACTGTCTGCAGTGCTTCTCACACATTCTGAAGTGCTCGTAGTAATTAACTGACGCTGAGAAAACGACCCTCAGCTTGGAAATTATCTGTACCGTCGTCGTCAGGGGCCATGGCAGACTGTCTTTCAACTGGCGAGTTTCCCATTTTTATGACAGAGAAGGAGTTCAGACTGGCTAGATTACGTAATGATGACCTCACGGATATACGAAAACTGACGCGGCGCCCTCTGTGTACCGATATTACGTTTGCGCTCAGTGTCCAGGTGCTAAACTGTGTGAAGTCTTCCCCTGTTACCTTTTTGTGTCAAGAGCTCGCTTCATGCATGGGTGACTGTGCAGCCGGTGTTTTTATTAAAGCTGCAGTCTTCCCTAATTACCGAATCCTGCTAGTCTGAGTCAGAGCAGTCGTGCGTTGCAACTTTATCTTGTTTTTAAGCATCAGACTGTGAACGGCCACCGCTGATTGTTCAGAAATTCTGTACTTGAGGGGACGTTGCCGGTCAGTACAGTGATCGGCTGGAGTCCGTTCACACTGCCCAAAGTAGTGTCTGCCACAGTCGTAAAGAATATTTCGAGCGAGGTGGCACAGGAGTTAGCACACAGAAATACTCTTTGGGAGGACGACGGTTCACTTCCACCTCCGCTTATCCAGATTTCACGTGATTTCCGCAAATTCCGGGGTGGTTTCTTCGAAAGGGCACGGCTGATTTCCTTCCCCATCCTTGAAACAACCCAAGCTTTTACTCCACCTCTAATAACACTGATGACGCCGAGACATATTAAAGCTTTATTTTCCTTTTTCGCAAGGAATGTTATACATCCTTGCGCCCCTCAGGCTGATACCATCTTTCACATGTTGCAACGTTTATTTAATTTTTCTGAGTGGCCAGAAGACTGGTCTGATTCTTTGCCTGTTTTTGATTCTGCCTATCTTGGTAATTGTTGCATTGCAGAACGGAAGGCGCATTACGTGTTGGTTCACTTCGCTTCTACGGCTACATCTACATATACACTATGCAAACCACCATATGGTGCATGGCAGAGGGTACCTTTTTGCACTCGCAAATGGAGCAAAGGAGAAAACGACTATCTATATGCCTCCTTGCGAGCCCTTATTTCTTTTATCTTCTTGGACCTTGTGCGGAAAGTACGTTCGCGGTAGCAGAATATTTTTCCAATTAAAAAAAATGGCTCTAAGCACTATGGGACTTAAGATCTGAGGTCATCAGTCCCCTAGCCTTAGAACTACTTAAACCTAACTAACCTAAGGACACCACACCCATCCATGCCCGAGGCAGGATTCTAACCGGCGACCGTAGCAGCAGCGCGGTCCCGGACTGAAGCGCCTAGAACCGCTCGGCCACAGCGGCCGACTTTTACAGTCAGCTTCAGATACCGGTACTCTAAACTTTCTCAATAGTGTTTCGCGAGAAGAACGTCCTTTTCCTTCTAGGGGTTCCCATTTGAGTTCTCCAATCATCTCCGTAACAGATGCACATTGATCGAAGCTAACGGTAACAAATCTAGCAGCACACATCTGAATTGCTTCGACATCTTCCTTTAATCCGACCAGGTGAGAATCCGACATTCGGGCAGTACTCAAGAATCGAACTATACGCGGTCTCCTTTACAAATGAGCTACAGTTTTCTAAAATTCTCGCAAGAAAGCTAAATTGACCATTCGCCTTCCCTTCTACCGTCCTTACGTGCTCGTTCCATTGCTTATAGCTCTGAAACATCAGATCGAGATAATTAATCGACGTGACTGTGTCAAGCAGCACACCACGAATGCTGTATTCGAACATTATGGGACTGTTCTTCCCACTCAGCATCTTACACTGTCCTGAAAACGAAGCTAACATATTGCAAAACTGTATCCTCGTTTTTTAAATTTCTGTTTTTTGTCATTTATAATAAATTTACTGATAAAACCAGTATATATGTCAATATGTACATATTTGGCGTACTGTTTTATTGATATACTAACGACAACTTACTGACATACAGTCATATGCAATCGCGGAACTTTCAATGTTTTATCAATAGTAACGATGGCCATCAGCTCATGCAACTGATCTGTATTTTAGGTAACCAGGTAATTTACTTATAGACCTTCACAGTATATCACCATAAATGACACAGAGAAGTTCATGATGATTTTGTTCTTAATTATTGTAATGCTATATCTGGAGATGGACTAATTTAGCCAAAACCGGTAATTCCAATTATATATTAACCCATGTCAATTAATATAAGAGTGAGCACCAGTATTGAATGGCGAACAGCTGAGAATCGTGTAGAATTTGCATTTAGTGGACAGTAGTTTGGTCATTAGTATATGTGTACAGTTCTCAAGTGAGTGCTGCCTTTGACGATTTGTTTCAGCTCAATGGTCGCTTGCGTGTCGCCTATCTTCCCTCATTCAGCAGAGTACACATCCAATTGCACTCTACAAACTGCTGCATCGTGCGGTGTGGGAGATTATCTTTATTACCCGGGGACGGATCTGTTTCCTCTCCACTCTCGTTTGCAACTATGGAGAAGAGAGCTAGCTAGCTGTGCGCTCTCCTGCGCAGTCTGGCTGCACTTAAGCTGTCGTTAGTTTTACTAGCAGGTTTTAGGGACCGGCGTGGCGCGCTTGATTTCTGTTGTGATAGACTATGTGCGACACTAATAGCACAATATAATGACGGCCAGGAATGTACTTTTCTGGCAAGTGTTCTTTTGTGAAAAAATTATGATTTCTCTTAAATTTAGTGTAAAGATCACTATAGAAAGGAAAAAAACTATGTATTAAAAAGAGTATTATATGCAAGACACTTTGTCTTCCATTTCGCGATATCCAAAACGGACTACCCTTCTCTGAATTTGTCAATGTGTTATATCATTTCCATCTGGTAAGGATTCCTTACCGCTCTTGAGTACTCCGGATGAGGCAGTCATGAGTATGTTGCGTGGAGCTGTGACACCGACATCCGTAAGCGCTAGTTCAAGAAACCTTTATGACAGAAACTGGGAAGATCAGTTATTCAATAAAATCCGCAGTAAAGTTGGATTTTTTAATAGGGAAAAAATATTTCTCGCGTAATTACATTCTTCATCGATAGAGGTGGAGTCGGTAGCTTGTACAATGGCATACATTAGTCCACTGTTGTTAGGCCCTGACACTTCCGACTAGTACAGTGCTGTTCATGAGAGATGCTTCTATTCTGTAACTAAGCATTTTTCTCTGAGCTTAAAATTGCGTTTCATTACTGACACCACTTCGGGAGTTGTTGAGTTTTCACTGCTTCTGTTACTTTTTGATCACACGGTACATGAGGGCTGTACGTTCAAACGGGCAGAGCCTCGCGTTTTACGGTGGCCACACTTGTTGCAGCAACAGGTTCTGGCCGTAAAATGAATCTTCTCTCGCCGACATGTAATGTTCGTGCGGAAACCACGGGATAGCCACAAGCGGTAAGAGCATTCTTCTGCAAATATTTGAACCAGGAGCGCTACTCGTACAATGGGAGACTTTTCATTTTTTTGGATAGCACGCTTTAATTAACGTAACAATATGTTTAGGGCAAGTGTAGACAACCGGATTGACGGACAAAGAAGTATACGTATAAGGAAAACTGGCTTGGAGTGATTTCGGTTCGCTAAATTAGAGCTTTCAAAACGGAGATTAAATGATGTCTGAAATGGATCTGCATCTACATGAATATACGATCGTCTGAATTCAGTGTCTGTTATCAGTTTTGGCTCAAATGGCTCTGAGCACTATGGGACTCAACATCTTAGGTCATAAGTCCCCTAGAACTTAGAACTACTTAAACCTAACTAACCTAAGGACATCACACACACCCATGCCCGAGGCAGGATTCGAACCTGCGACCGTAGCAGTCCCGCGGTTCCGGACTGCAGCGCCAGAACCGCTAGACCACCGCGGCCGGCTGTTATCAGTTTTAATTTACGACAGTGAGACATGGACTTCTAATGCGAATACCATTCAAAAACTGATGGTCGGAAGTTAAGGCAGAAATTCACGCGGGTACAGAACAAGGGGTAAATGGACCAGGGAACAAACTTGAACGCGAGGCGCAATAATGACTGTGGTATAAGTGAAATAAATGGAGGTCTGTCGGACGTTTATAACAGATGGGTAATTGAACCAATGAAGTTCTCTTTAGATTTCATAATGACAGGATGTCAAATGGAGGATATTGTTCCAATCTGAACTTTGTGTTAATCATGTTACTCTGAATCAGTTGAGTGTTTGTTTCTAAACATAAATTTTTTGTCATCAGTCTTCTCACTTGGTTCACGCACCCCTTCGGGAATTCTTAGCTTGTGTCAACCTCTTCATTGCAGCGTAGACGTTGGATAGAACGACCTCAATTATTTTTTGGATATATTTCAGTCTCTGTCTTTCCCTACAGATTTTGTCGTAATTTTGGTCTAGTCCCATGGAAGTTGTTCCCTGATATCTTAAAACGTCCCCAGTCATTTCTTCTCTTATTCTTGTCAGTGTTTTTCGTACATTCTTCGTCATTTCTGTGGGCAGCTTTCTCATTTATTACCAGTTCATCTAACGTTGAATATCATTCTACTGCAACCACACCTCAAACGCTTTGACTCTCTTCTTTTCCGGTTTTCTCAAATTAAGCCTTCTTTCTGATACTTTGCCTATACTAAAATACTTTTTATATTATCATTGTTTCATTCATCGTGTGGTATTTGGGTAATCTCATATCTGCTAATCCTCATTACTTTTGTTTTTCCCCTTTCGATTTACTCGTTAGAGTGTTGATTGAGTTCAATAGGTCACGGAATTCCTTTTTACTTTCGCCGCGGAAGCAATATCATCAGCAAATCTTGATGTATACATTGAAAAATGGAAGCAAAAGAGTACACCCTCACCTTAGACGCTCTTTAATCTGAGCACTTAATTATTGATTTTCCATTCTTACTATCCTGACTCCAGTACATGTTTTACATTACCGTCTGTCCCTCTGTATTACTACTATTTTTCTCAGAACTTCGAATATGACTGTACTATTTTACAAGGTCGAATGCCTTCTTTAGTTTCCATTATCAAGCGCAACGTCAGAACTGCCCTTATGGTGCCTTTACTGTTTTTAGAGCCAAACAGATCGCCATGTAACACATCCTAATTTTCTTTCCCGTTCGTTTGTTTACGGTGTCCGTGTTCTCAGCAACTTGGATGTATGAACTATTCAGTTGATTGTGCAATAGCTTTTGTACTTACTTGCCCTTCCTACCTTCGTGATCAGATGAATGCTTTTTTTTAAAAGTCTACTGTTATGTCTCCATACACATACAATCTACACATCAGCTTGATTAGTCGCTTGGTTTTCCACTTCCTCCATCGATCTCAGAAATTAAAAATCCAGTATCGTTCAATGTGCTCATCTGATGTTCAGTAAAATTCGTCCTGGACATTTGCATTTGATCGCAAGTCTTCCAAAGCTCTATTACACTCCTACTTTTCTGATCCCTTCTCTCTTCCATATCGACTCCCCTTTCTTCCTCAGTCGCGGCATCAGACATGTCTGCCTTCATTGTGCTCTTTCCTCTGTTCTGTTCTCTCCTTTGCGTTTCAGTCGAATTCTCAATTCACCTTAAATGTTGATGTCCTTGCTTTTCATTTAACTGAAGGTTATTTTAGTTTGCCATATGTTGAATCTGTCCTTCCGACGACCATTTCTATTTCGATTTCCTGCAGGCATTTCGCATTGTCTTCCCTGCTGTTCATATTAACAACATTCCTGACTTTCCCTGAACATTTATGTACGTTAGCCTCGGTCGATCAGTGAAGTACCGGGTGATCAAAAAGTCAGTATAAATTTGAAAACTGAATAAATCACGGAATAATGTAGATAGAGAGGTACAAATTGACACACATGCTTAGAATGACATAAGGTTTTATTAGAACCAAAGAAATACAAAAGTTCAAAAAATGTCCGACAGATGGCGCTTCATCTGATCAGAATAGCAATAATTAGCATAACAAAGTAATACAAAGCAAAGATGATATTCTTTACAGGAAATGCTCAATATGTCCACCATCATTCCTCAACAGTAGCTGTAGTCGAGGAATAATGTTGTGAACATCACTGTAAAGCATGTCCGGAGTTATGGTGAGGCAAGGCGTCGGATGTTGTCTTTCAGCATCCCTAGAGATGTCGGTCGATCACGATACACTTGCGACTTCAGGTAACCCCAAAGCCAATAATTGCACGGACTGAGATCTGGGGACCTGGGAGGCCAAGCATGACGAAAGTGGCGGCTGAGCACACGATCACCAAACGACACGCGCAAGAGATCTTTCACGCGTGTAGCAATATGTGGTGGAGCGCCAGCCTGCATTTTGGTTCTAATAAAACCCCATGTTATTCCAAGCATGTGTGTCATTTTTTACCTCTCTATCTACATTATTCCGTGGTTTATTAAGTTTTCAAATTTATACTGACTCTTTGATCACCCAGGACTTCTTCTGTTACTCATGGCTTCTTCGCAGTTGTCTGTCTGCCCAACTTCTATGACTGCTCGTTTTAGAGCTATCCATTGCTCTCCAATTGAACTGCCTGCTGCGGTATTCCTTGTCGCAGTATACAGCCTTGCTGTTGTTGTGGTCTTCAGTCCAGGGACTGGTTTGATGCAGCTCTCCATGCTACTCTATCCTGTGAAATCTTCTTCATCTCCGAGTAACTACTGCAACCCACATCCTTCTGAATGTGCTAAGTGTAGTCATCCCTTGGTCTTCCTCTACGATTTTTACTCTCCACGCTTCCCTCCAATACTAAATTTGTGATTCCTTAATGCCACAGTACGTGTCCTGTCAACCGATCCCTTCTTGCAGTCCAGTTCTGCCACAAATTCTTTTTCTCCCTAATTCTATTTAGGCGTCTTCCTCTTTCATTCCTTACACCCATTCCATATTATCCTACTACTTTTCCTTCTCTTCCTCTTCCTACTATCGAATTCCAGTTCCCCATGACTATTAAATTTTTGTTTCGCTTCACTATCTCAATAATTTCTTTTATCGAATCTTACATTTCTTCAATCTCATCATCATCTGCGGAGGTAGTTGGCTTTACACAACTTAAACGGCATGCCATAGTTCCTCAGTCCTTCAGTATCCAGCTTATTTCCACTCTTATTCTTCTGGGCTATTCTCTTAAATCGCAGTCTACACTTCACTGTTATTAAATTGTGAGCCGAGTCTATATCTGATCAATACACCTTACCGTCTAACACATGATTCTGCTGGAATCTGCCCACGTCTCCGGGCCTTTTCCAAGCATACGTCTTCCTCTTGTGATATTTGATCTGTGTATTCACCTTCAATATCTGAAATTTATCCGCATTCCAATCCCAAAAGTTTATTAGATAAACATCTGCCTTTACATACTGAGTTACCCGTTCGCCGGCCGAAGTGGCCGTGCGGTTAAAGGCGCTGCAGTCTGGAACCGCAAGACCGCTACGGTCGCAGGTTCGAATCCTGCCTCGGGCATGGATGTTTGTGATGTCCTTAGGTTAGTTAGGTTTAACTAGTTCTAAGTTCTAGGGGACTAATAACCTCAGCAGTTGAGTCCCATAGTGCTCAGAGCCATTACCCGTTCGATTTTCAGATGTACCTTCTCTAACTCTTCATCTTCTACTTGTGACATTCGCATGTCTGCCTGAATTATTGTTGGGTTTGGCCTATTGTCGATTCTGATTAGATCAACCCTATTAGTGAACTGTTGGTAGTCACTCACTCTCTGTCCTAAATTCGTATTCATAACGAAACTTATTCCTGTTACTCCATTTTCTGCTGTTTTGGATATTACACGTTTTCAATTGACCAGCAATCCTCTTTCCATTTCACTTCAATGACCCCCCACTATATCTACACTGAACTTTGCCATTTCCATTTTCTGATTTTATGGCTTCCCTACCATGTTCAGACTTCTGATATTCATGCTCCGCCTCGTAGAAGCTGCCTCGGGCATTGATGTGTGTGATGTTCTTAGTTAGATTTAACTAGTTCTATGCCTAGGGGACTGATGACCTCAGATGTTAAGTCCCATAGTGCTTAGAGCCATTTGAACCATTTGAACAGCGTAGAATCTCCTTTCTTGGTTATTCAGTCTTTTTTTATGGTTACCTCTCCTTTGCTAGACCCTAACAGGGATTCCAATGGGGGATCAATCTGGAATCTTTTGCCTATGGAGAAAAGTATGGAGCCAAAGTTTCTAACGCACTAGAGGCAGTTCATACAAATTATGACTGAAAGGAAAAGTCTCATGACCAGAATTTGGCTGGTAAGGGGAGGAGGGGTGGTTACATGAAGTTCATAGTCATTAGGTCGTGCAACTGGAGAGTCTCGAGCCAGCAAACAGTGCAAGTCTGTCAAATCAGCTGAGGTGAGAGAAAAGTCTTACGGTTATGAGATTTAAATTCTATCGAAGAGCAACATTTCCGTTAAAATACATCAGGATGTTCCGAACGTTACTGACTAGGTAATACAATGACGGAACAATATAAAAAAAATGGTTCAAATGGCTCTGAGCACTATGGGACTTAACATCTGAGGTCATCAGTCCCTTAGAACTTAGAACTATTTAAACCTAACTAACTTAAGGACATCACACACATCCATGCCGGAGGCAGGATTCGAACCTGCGACCGTAGCGGTCGCGCGGTTTGAATTTGTTAGAGGTAAATGCAGTAACCAGCCAGCAACTCGCAGTGGGTCAGGCGCAGGAGGCATTGAAGTGCGGCCTGAAAACCAAAAACCCCTAAATGGTGCCAATGATCTGAGTCAGCCTGCAGCAGGTACCAGGTGGAAGGCGCTATTTCAGGCCTAGACAGCAACAGGTGTAGGTGTGGCCCACGGACCAGCAGCTGGCAGAGGACGCTACCAGTTGCAGACGACGCTGGATGACCCACACTGGATCGACGGCTGGGATGGAGGCGTTCATGGTGTAGGCAGCAGTCGACGACAGATAATCATCGCGGACCCTGGCGTTATTACGGAAATGCTCAGTTTCCGGTCATGTGCGGGGCCCAGGCCAAGTGTCTAGACCCAACGTGTGGGAAGCACCCCCACCACAGTTCCAGAGTGGAAGCTTTAGCCGTGCAGACTCAGTACATTTCCGGCTCTGATTCTCTAGTTTGGAATTGACTAGGTTGAGATCCAAGCTACTGTTTAGAATGGTCAGTGTTTCTTTGCAAACACAAACAACCCTGAATTACTATAACAACAAGACCAACCAATTCAAGTAAACTACATACATGATACCTCCCAAAATAATCATCATCCTATCACAATGCGAAATCTACCCACATATTATAGTCCACAAGACAAAATCTCAAAACTACCACAAAAAATACTTCATTTTTTGATCAAATTCATACACCTTCTTTACTGTGGTAACGACACAACAAATACCCTTAATAAAACACAAAACGTACATAATACACTACCACTTTCGAGGCCTTAACACATACGGTAATGTGCATGTAACTTGTGAGGGTGTGGCCTACCTTTTCTTCTTACATTACGCTCCGTCCTTTTTTGAGAGTGGCGGCGGTGCTTGTAGCAGTGAATCTGGTGTGCCCCAGAAAGGACACATGCATCCAACACGTACGACCATTCCACTTGTAGGAAACTGCGGTTTCACATTCAATGGTAAGACCACCCAACTACCTGATATGGACCCAGATGTTGGATGACGAATTTCTTCGTTTCCCGCTTTGGGGTGTATGACTTTGTCGGTATTACTCACTGATGTACAAGGTGCTCCAGGAGTTCAGCACTGCGCTGTCCTACTGGTTCCTGACGTTCAAGGGTGGCTCTGAGCTCTATGGGACTTAACTTCTGAGGTCATCAGTCCCCTAGAACATAGAACTACTTAAACCTAACTAAACTAATGACATCACACACATTCATGCCCGAGGCAGGATTCGAACCTGCGACCGTAGCGGTCGCGCGGTTCCAGACTGTAGCGCCTAGAACCGCTCGCCCACCCCGGCCGGCGACGTTCAACGCACTGGCTTTGCTTTTCTGTACCCACTTCCTTACCTCTCACGAAGCCTTCGTGAAATTTAGCACTGGATCACCATTTCCCCATCTTAAATTTTAGTACGCTGCAACAAATGGTATATTTTACATATAAACTGGTTAAAGAACAGGAGATTCCGTTGTGTGATATGTAGCTGACAAGTTGCGGTATAAGAGGCCAAATCAGGCAGGTAAGAAGGTGCCGTCCAGATATCCGAGGTGCCATAGTGAGCTGAGCTAGGAAATGGTTTGGTATCTTGCGCGCAAGTAAGCGGAAGCCACTTAGATTCAAATGGTTTAAATGGCTCTGAGCACTATGGGACTCAACTGCTGTGGTCATTAGTCCCCTAGAACTTAGAACTACTTAAACCTAACTAACCTAAGGACATCACACACATCCATGCCCGAGGCAAGATTCGAACCTGCGACCGTAGCAGTCGCACGGCTCCGGACTGCGCGCCTAGAACCGCGAGACCAACGCGGCCGGCGGAAGCCACTTAGAGATCTCCATGGGAGGTAAGGGGTAAAATCCAGACATTGCGTGGCCACGGACGCTACGTAGCACGGCTGAATGAGTTAAAAACAGAAGCCATTCATTAAAAAGCACTAAAATACCTTCGAGACAAGCTACAAAAAATCTGATAACAGTACCGAAACCTAAAAGAGGAGATTGGTTCAATAAAATTAGTATCATAATTATAAAACAAATATTGTGAAAGTGACACTTACGTGTACAATTTTTAATAACAAAACAACAAACAACAAGTAATACAGATATATTAAATACACAGTGTGATTATAATTAATGTTAAACTTTCAAAACGCTGTCGAAATAACACCACTGGTCAGAATGGCATCAAATTGCAACGGAATTTTATCGGAGAAAGGGGAAAACGTATGGCAGAAGACAAAAAGTAGTGTGAAAATTGATCAATTGATGGCGCTGTATGTGTCAGAATACGTAAAGGAAAACACCTGTCATGCGCACGACCCATTGAAGTTGGTATAAACACGTCAGGTACACGGCTTTTCCTCCCTTGGCGTCTGCGCGTTCACCGTGAGTGTTTCAATGCAGGATCGCACTCTGCTTGTAAAGCAGTATTACAAGAATGATAACTGTGCACACGTCGCTCTGCAGAAGTTTCTGACGCTGAAGGGTTTGAAAAAAGGCGTTGGTCCGATGACTGTCGTGGGTCTGGAGAAAATGATAGCAAATTCGAAAAGAAGGGGTCTTTTGGTAGAGGGAGGAAACGAATTGCCTCGACGTCTGTGGAAGTATTGACCATAGCAGCGCAGGAGGAGACGAGTTGTGGCGTGCAAACGTGTAGTGTACCGAAAATTGCCCGAAATTGGACATACCCGTGAGCACCGTGCGTAAAATCCTACGCAACATCCTTCTTTGTTTTCCATTCAAAATTACCCACATGCACGAGTTGCTTCCTATTGACCTGCCATCAAGAGAGACCTTTGCTTTAGAATTTCTAGTTCGCATGAAAGTGGACAATGATTTGCCGAGGAAGATTTTGTGGACAGACGAAGCCCACTTCGATCCGACAGGAAATGTCAATACACAGAATTGTCGAATGTGGGCTACGGAAAATCCACACGCAAATCAACCAGTACCACTTCATTCTGAAAAGGTCACTGTGCGGTGTTGGTTTACGGCATCATTTATCATAGGGCCATATTTTTTCGAAGAGGCGTGTTCTTCCGGTCCTGTTACCTGTACCGTCAAAGGTAAGCGCTATGAGTGTCTTTAGCGCAACCACCTCATCCCAGCTCTCCAATAGAGTGGATGTGTGGACGGGATCATTTTTATGCAAGGTGGCGCACCTCCGCACATTGCAAATCCAGGTAAGCAGCTGCTGAAGCGTCATTTCGCAACTGCTAGAGATATAAGCGACCTGCCGTCCCGATCACCGGATCTTAAGTCGTGTGACTTCTGGCTGGGGGGCTATCTGAAAGATGTTGTGTTCAGTGTTCCGATTACAAACTTAGCTACATTGAATGCACCCATTGTGCAACACATTCTGAACGTGACTTCGGAAACACCTCGATCTGTTGTGGAAGATGATGTTTCTCGATTTCAACTTCTTGCAGAAAACGTTTACAGCATATTGAACATGTTTTGCGCCAGTCATACGGGAATTAATAATGCGACTTGATTTTGATTGTTGCTTTTTGAGCGGTTTTTGGCCTCAGGTCAGTTAAAAACAGATTTGATTGTTGCTTTTTGTGCGGTTTTTGTCCCCACTACAATTAAAAACCGATGTGAGTGATGCTTTTTATACGGTTTTTGGCCTCAGTACAATTAAATCCCGGTTTTTCCCATCCTTTGTGGTATGATCTTGCCGTGATGGATAGGCTTACGTAACTAACAGTATCACACGTGTACACCGATGCACACTGAGTAGTACAGTTTGTTTAATATCAAACGTACAACTTAGGCATTGTTATATGATTCATTTGCCATTTGTAGTCGACCGCTATTAAATTATGATGCTTACAGCGCCATCTATTGCTACATTTTGTAACTATTTATTTTTCTTCTGCCGTACGTTTTCTCCCTTCTCCGATAATATTTCGTTGTAATTTGACGTCATTCTGACTAGTGACGTTATTTCTACAGCGGTTTGAAAGTTTAACTTTAATTATAATCACCCTGTACATTTGATACACAGATTAATCGGTACTGAAATAGGCTTCAAATGAGCACATTTAACAAATCAATATTGGGACCAAAATTTTTTACAAGTAAAGTATTGTATTTTTTAACTGAGTACCAAAATAAAACGTTCTTCACAGAAACACAAAAAGGTTAGCATCTGCATGAATTATTTGCACTATTGTTTTTATTTGTTTATGTTTATTTAGTAAGACTTTGCGAATTAATGTTTGTAAAGATGTTACTTGGGTAGTGTAGTGAGGAGCTGGCAACAGAGAATGAAGTTGTCCCTTTGTCTAGAGATAGCCATTGATGTACAAAATGGAATTTGAAATTCATTGTATGGTAATAAGTGACTGTAATGATATGGTTGTGAAATGGAGTTGTTCATTCACGTATAACGCATATATCTGGAATACAACAAAAGAACCATATAACGTGATTGTCAGGGGACAGGCTTAACTCTCACGTTATAGCGAACTCACGGGTTACCAAGCGTGAGCAGTATAAGGACAAAATGCGCATGATAGAATAGGAAGAATACATAATACAATGTTATACACATGATACTATACTGTATTTAAACTTAAAGAACATTGCAAGCGTAATGTTTCAGAAACTTACCAAAAGGGGTACAGCAATTACGCAAACTACACTCAAAGGTCGAACAAACAATAACGCCAGTTTCAGTACGATATAACAGGTACACTATCAGATAAAGTCTGGTAATTTACAACTCTGCCTGCAAAGTGCAGTACGTCATTAGCCTACTTTTTAAAAGCTGTCAGTTAGATGATTTTGGTGGCTTGTGTATCGCAATTTCTTTAGTGCGTATTGTTTTGCGCTCTTCAGGTGAATAACCTCAATTTGATTTATTTCACTTTGTCGCTCCATCGAGCGTGTACTGGGAACATCATCTGTACCTTGTTCTTCAGCTTCATCATCCTCATCCTCGTCTGTTTCACTGCTCTCATTTCGAACAGTATCAATAACGATCTCCGAAATCGGTTCTTTGTTGTCGACGATTACCCAACGGTTGAGGTCTTAAAGATCGATACTACATTGTATAACATAAAATGCAGACATGCCACACTGGTTTGCAGCGTGGTCTTGGGCAAATTGTTACGGTTCGCACAGCTCCCCACGAGGGAGGTTCGAGTCCTCCCTCAGGCATAGGTGTGTGTGTGTGTTGTCCTTAGACTAAGGTAGTTTAAGTTAGATTAACTAGTGTGTAAGCCTAGGGACCGATGACCACAGCGGTTTGGTCCCATAGGAACTTACCACAAATTTCCAGTTTGCATGCAGCTTGATGTCACTGGTGTTGAACGATATGTGACAATACCGTTCATATGTTACGTTTTCTTCAATGGAACATCTGTCCCAGGAATTCCTAAAAGTGATAGAATCGATGTTTTGCCAAGCCAGGCAACATCTTCAGATTTACAGATTTCAAGAACATATCCGTTTCCTCATTTGAACTTGAACCTAGAGGTTTACGGTGACAGTGAGCCTTAAATGCACATATCAAGTGGCTGAACCAACGTCTTTGTGTTTTTTTTTTTTTTTTTTTTTGGCAAAAAGTTTATATTTTCCCATCTCTGACTGCAACACATCAGCAGGTGGATGAGCTGGACAGTGATCAAGTATTAGGAGAGCTTCTTCTTTGAAGCCTTTAAGTGAATTGTAGTGATGACATGTTCACATGCTTGAAACATTTAGGGTTTTTACTTTTGCCTGTAATAAGAGGTGTCAACTTATGGCTGCCCTGTTTATTTATGGCAAAGAGGAGGATTGTTTTGTCTTTATTTATTTTCAGTTCCCTTTTATTTCCTTCCTTTTCTGGTTGGAAGCAATCAGCACTGTAGCTCCGATTAGCTCTGATTCATCACAGCTACATACTTGACGATCATTTAAATTTTCTTCTACTATTACTCTGAACTGTGAACCAGACTGACTGCTGCAAGACCTTGCTTCTGCTTCTGTGGTCGTTTGGCAAATTTCACGGCCACATTTCCAGCTTGAAAACCATCCGTCGAAAGCTACAAAATCTTTGTTGCCATTTAAAGCAAAATAAAATTTATCAGCTTGGCCCTGAAAGTGGCACACCTTCGCTACTCTTTATTAAAAACCTGCTATAAAGATATTCTTCAAGTTGACTGTCTTTCCCTTTTTAGTCCTTTTTTGTCCATTCCCACACCACATTCGAAAGCGTTTACAAAACTTCTAAGTTCATTCTCTTCTTTCACCCACCAACTCGCATGACGAACTTACTTTAGTTTCATCATTCTTCGCACGATCAATAATTTTTGCTTTGTCTGTCACAGAATACGCACACATCTAAACAGTGAATAAATAATTTATGATCTACATGATGAATGTGCTCATTTCGATCATTAGCAAGCACTAATGCTTAGTCAGCTAGTTTACAGCGTCACATTGTTAACTGCGAGATTCTTATTCAAAGTTTCTGTCCAGCAACAATTCTGATTGATTCCCAAGATAAACAAAAGTTAGTGTTTATTACGTCCATTTATTTTGGTTCTTGTTTAGAGAGATCGGAGGTTGGAGCAGTAAATTACACTTCATAAAGGCTACATACAGACTATGATAAGATTTTTTCAAGTTTATAAAATATACTGAGTGTGCAAAAATTCATTAATAAACGATTTTTAATTTTTTGGGACGTATTTTATACCCCATTATACCTGAGTCCACGGTATATCAGAGTGCCGTATATAGGGCTTCTACTGTATTTAAAAGTGATGGGCGTGCTGATACGAGCACTCTTTTGCTTAAGGTAGTCGATCACATGACAAAGTAAATATAAGGGGCCTTTGCCGTTAACAGGTTGTTGGGTAAAGTGGTAAGCCATTGTGCGGCTTATGAGCAGTATGTAGCTACTTTGGACTTAGTCATTTCAGTGCAACGGTTGCAACCTTGGGAATGTTTATACACTGTGTACTATATATTTGTTACTGAACTTTACTTTGGTGAATAAATTATTCAAATAGATGTGAGTGAACTGGCTGAATGTGGGGAATTAAACGTTGAATGTGGACACTCTGCTTGTCTTTGATGGCACTACTACTTAAAATTATATTTGTTTCACTCTACATAATGTTAGCATTTTTAAGGCCACCATTCAATATAACTTGTTTTCTCGTATTAATTAAAATAAGATTGAATCTTAATACTGTTGTCAGGGTACATCCTTATCTAACAGACCATTCCTATATCATCTCGTTTAGTACTTCAAATTTATTTGTGCTTTTCCATTTCTTCATTGACTCTTCCTTAGGCTGGACTTTCATAATTTCAAATATTTCATTGTGCCACAGTGCATCAGTGCGCAACAGGCTCCCGTAGGTTAGCAGTGGAGCCCTAAGTTCTATATATGGTTATGTGCTCGGCCTCTGGTAGATAGATAGTAACAAAATTGGTTTCATTTGACGATTAGTTTCACTTTATTTATTTGTTACCATAAACCACATAGTACGTTGCAGTTTGACTGTCTTGAATGGCGACGATATTTTGCGTCTGTACGCTAAAATGTCTGAAAAGGGAAATCCAAAGGCTCAATCTAGTTATAGTAGGTGTCAGTGAAGTGAAGTGTAAAGAAGATAACGATTTCTGGTACGATGACTATCTGGTAGTATCAACAGCACCAGAAAACAGTATAACGGGAGAAGGATTCGTTATGGAGAGGAAGGTAGGCCAGAGAGTGTGTTACTGTGAATAGTTAGGTGATAGGGTTGTTCTCATTAGAATCGACAGCAAACCAACGCCGACAACGATGGTTCAGGTGTACATGCTGACGTCGCAAGCTGAAGATGAAGAGACAGAGAAAGTGTATGAGGATATTGAAAGGGTAATACAGAGTGTAAAGGGAGATGAAAATCTAATGGTCATGGGAGACTGGAATGCAGTTGTAGGGGAAGGAGTAGAAGGAAATGTTACAGGAGAATATGGGCTTGGAACAAGGAATGAGAGAGGTGAAACACTAATTGAGTTCTGTAACAAGTTTCAGCTAATAAAAGCGAACACTCTGTTCAAGAATCACAAGAGGAGGAGGTATACTTTGAAAAGGCCGGGTGATACGGGAAGATTTCAGTTACATTACATCATGGTCAGACAGAGATTCCGAAATCAGGTACTGGATTGTAAGGCGTACCCACGACCAGACATAGACTCAGATCACAGTATAGTAGTGATGAAGAGTAGGTTCAAGTTTAAAACACTGGTCAGGAAGCATCAATACGCAAAGAAGTGGGATACGGAGGTATTAAAGAATGACCAGATACGGTTGAAGTTCTCTGAGGGTATAGATACAGCAATAAGGAATAGCTCAGTAGGCAGTACAGTTGAAGAGGAATGGACATCTCTAAAAAGGGCAATCACAGAATCTGGAAAGAAACTCATAGGTACAAAGAAGGTAACTGCAAAGAAACCATGGGTTATAGAAGAGATACTTCAGTTGATCGATGAAAGAACGATGTACAAAAATGTTCAGGGAAATTCAGGAATACAGAAATACAAATCGCTGAGTAATGAAATAAATAGGAAGTGCAGAGAAGCTAAGACAAAATGACGGCAGGAAAACTGTGAAGACATCGAAAAAGAAATGATTGTCGGAAGGAGTCGGCATGCACGAAAGTCAAAACAACCTTCGATGACATTAAAAGCAAGGGTGGTAACATTAAGAGTGCAAAGGGAATTCCACTGTTAAATTCAGAGGAGAGAGAGGATAGGTGGGAAGAATACATTGAAAGCCTCTGTGAGGGTGAAGATTTGTCTGATGTGATAGAAGAAGAAACAGGAGTCGATTTAGAAGAGATAGGGGACCCAGTATTAGAATCAGAAATTAAAAGAGCTTTGGAGGACTTAAGATCAAATAAGGCAGAAGGGATAGATAACATTCTATCAGAATTTCTAAAATCATTGGGGGGGGGGGGGGGGGAAGTGGCAACAAAACGACTATTCAAGTTGGTGTGTAGAATGGAAGAGTCTGGCGACATACCATCTGACTTTCGGAAAAGCATCATCCACACAATTCCGAAGACGGCAAGAGATGTCAAGTGTGAGAATTACCGTAGAATCAGCTTAACAGCTCATGCATCTAAGTTGCTTACAAGAATAATATACAGAAGAATGGAAAATAAAATTGAGGATGCGCTAGATGACGATCAATTTGGACTTAGGAAAGGTAAAGACACGACGGAGGCAATTCTGACGTTGCGGTTGATAATGGAGCAAGACTAAATAAAAATCAAGACACGTCCATAGGATTTGTCTACCTGGAAAAAGCGTTCGACAATGTAAAGTGGTGCAAGATGTTTGAAATTCTGAGAAAAGTAGGGGTAAGCTGTAGGGAGAGACGGCTCATATACAATACGTACAACAGCCAAGACGGAATAATAAGAGAGGACGACCAAGAACGAAATGCTTGCATTAAAAAGGGTGTAAGACAAGGATGTAGCCTTTCGCTCATACTGTTCAATCTGTAAATCGAGGAAGCAATGATGGTAATAAAAGAAGGATTTAGGAGTGGAATTAAAATTCAAGGTGAAAGGATAGCAATTATACGATTCGCTGATGGCATTGCTATCCTGAGTGAAAGTGAAGAAGAATTACATGAAGTGCTGAATGGAATGAACAATCTAATGACTACAGAATACAGATTCAGAGTAAATCAAAAAAAGACGAAAGTTATGAGATGTAGCAGAAATGAGAACAGCGAGAAACTTAACATCAGAATTGATGGTCACGAAGTCAATGAAGTTAAGTAATTCTGCTACCTAGGCAGTAAAATAACCAATGACGGACGGAGCAAGGAGGACATCAAAAGCAGACTCGCTATGGCAAAAAAGGCATTTCTGGCCAAGAGAAGTCTGTTAATATCAAATACCGGCATTAATTTGAGGAAGAAATTTCTGAGGATGTACGTCTGGAGTACAGCATTGTATGGTAGTGAAACATGGACTGTGGGAAAACCGGAACAGAAGAGATCGAAACATTTGAGATGTGGTGCTACAGACAATTGTTGAAAATTAGGTGGACTGATAAAGTAAGGAGTGAGGCGGTTCAGTGCAGAATCGGAGAGGGAAGGAATATGTGGAAAACACTGATAAGGAGAAGGGATAGGATGATAGGACATCTGTGAAGGCATGAGAGAATGACTTTCATGTTAGTAGAGGGAGCTGTAGAGGGCAAAGACTTTAGAGGAAGACACAGATTGGAATACATCCAGCAAATAATTGTGGACGTAGGTTGCAAGTGCTACACTGAGATGAAGAGGTTAGTACAGGAATTCGAGGCGTGCCACATTAAACCAGTCAGAAGACTGATGAAAAAAAAAAGTTTTATAGTTCTTAGAATTGTAAGCTGAATCACCGTACGGCAATAAAGCATCCTGATCGTTATGATGGCTATCCATATAGTGGCTAACATTTTTTTTATGTACATGATCCATTCTTTGTTTCACCTGTGTGTGTAATGGGCTCGTTCTCTGCATGCAAACAAAGAGTGTGTGGTACAACTGCTTCATATATTCTGACGTAAGATTGGTGTTCTAATCCGGGAATAAAATTTCTGGAACACCAAACTGTAGTCATCATCTTCTGCGCCGATTCAGGACTGCGATCATTACCATATAATGCGAGAAATGGTCATTGTTGTCAAAGTTTACAGGTTCCCGATTGTTTGGCTAAAAGGTCATAAAAGATACATCCGAAACATTAAAAAAAATTTTTTTGCCGATTTCTGGTAATCTTTGCAGTGGAATATGTTGATGGCTCAGCATGACGTGGACATGATACAGACTTTTTAACATACATCTTGTCTATACATACACCACTGATATTGTTCAAGTACTCATTTTTCAGTTGTTCTATCCCCTCCATCAACAGATAATACATAACCACATGTCCGTTTGTCACTTCGTCTCACACAGGTATGAGTAACTGTGGTTGCATTGCAAATGTTTGGCAGTCCTTGTCAGCAGCTCGCACTCTGATACTCCACAATGGTGTGACCTACTGTCCATATTATACCAATCTTTGCACTGAGGCCACCTACATTAACTTGTTTTCAGATTTGTGAATTACTTCAAAATAAAAGTAATTCAGATTTTTCACTCAACATGTTAGTCTACTTGATGGATCCCTTAATCCAAAGAATCACTTTTTCCGATGGAAACAGCAGTGAATGTACACTCAGGTGACAGAGCTCAAGGGATGTTGATATGCACATACACTGATGGCTGTAGTGTCGTGTACGCAAGGCATAAAAGGCCAGTGCACTGACGGAGCTATCATTTGTACTCAATTGATTCATGTGAAAAGGTTTCCGACCTGATTGTGGCTACATGGCGGGAATTAACAAACTTTGAACCCGGAATGATAGTTGGAGCTAGATCCAAGGGACATCCCATTTCGGAAATCATAAGAGAGTTCAATATTCTGAGATAGTGTCGAGAGTGTGCCAAGCATACCAAATTTGACTCATTACTTCTCACCACGGACAACACAGTGGCCGAAGTCCTTCACTTAACCAGCGAGAGCAGCGGCGTTTGTATAGTTTTCAGTGCTAACAGACAACCAACTCTGTCAAACACCCGCAGAAATCAATGTGGGACGCACAACGATCATATCCATTAGGTCAGTGTTGTGAAATTTGACGTTGATGGGCTATGGTAGCAGACGACGAACGCGAATGCCTTTGCTAACAGCACGACATTGCCTGTAGTGCTCCCCTGGGCTTGTTACCATATTGGTTGGACCCTGGACGACTGGAAAATGGTGCTCTGGTCAGGTGAGTCCTGATTTCAGTTGGTAGGAGATGATGGTAGGGTTAGAGTGTGGTTCAGACTCCAACAATCCATGGACCTAAGTTATCAGCACTGTGCAAGCTGGTGGTGGGCCCATAATGGTGTAGGCTGTATTTACACGGAATTGATTCTAACTGAACCTATCATTCACTATAAATGGTTACGTTAAGCTACTTGGAGACTATTTGTAGTCATTTACGGACTTAACGTTCCCAAACAACGATTTTTATGGATGACAATTCGCCATGTCAGGGCACCATAATTGTTTGTGAGTGGTTTGAAGAACGGTCTAGACAATTAGAGTATAATATTTGGCCACTCAGGTCTGCAGGCATGAATCCTATCGAAAATTTATGGAACATAATCAAGAGGACCACCATGAACCATGGACCTTGCCGTTGGTGGCGAGGCTTGCGTGTCTCAGCGATACAGATATCCATACTGTAGGTGCAACCACAACGGAGGGGTGTCTGTTAAGAGGCCAGACAAACATGTGGTTCCTGGAGAGGGGCAGCAGTCTTTTCAGGAGTTGCAGTGGCAACGGCCTGGATGATTGACTGATCTGGCCTTGTAACATCAATCAAAACGGCCTTGCTCTGCTGGTACTGCGAACCGCTGAAAGCAAGGGGAAACTACAGCCGTAATTTTTCACGAGGGCATGCGGCTTTAGTGTATGGTTAAATGATGATGGTGTCCTCTTGAGTAAAATATTCCGGAGGTAAAATAGTCCCCCATTGGGATCTTCGAGCGGGGACTACTAAGGAGGACGTCATTATCAGGAGGAAAAATACTGGCGTTCTACGGATCGGAGCGTGGGATGTCAGATCCATTAATAGGGCAGGCAGGTTACAAAATTTAAAAAGAGAAATTTGTAGGTTAAATTTAGATATACTGGGAATTAGTGAAGTTCGGTGGCAGTAGGAACAAGACTCCTCCTCAGGTGAATACAGGGTTATACATGCAATATCAAATAACAGTAATGCAGGAGTGTGTTTAATAATGAACAAAAACAAAATAGGAACACGGATAAGCTACTACGAACACCATAGTAAACGCATTATTGTAGCCAACACCCACTACAGTAGTACAAGTTTGTATGCGAACTAGCTCCGCGGGTGATGAAGGGATTGAAGAAATGTACGATGCGATAAAAGAAATTATTCAGATAGTAAAGGGAGACAGAATTTAGTAGTCATGGGGGACTGAAACGCGATTGTAGGAAAAGGGAGAGACGGAAAAGTAGTAGGTGAATAAGGACTGGGGGTAACGAAAGAAAGAGGAAGCCGTCTGGTAGAGTTTTGCACGGAGCATAACTTCATCATAGCTAACCCTTGGTTTAAGAAAAAAATGGCTCTGAGCACTATGGGACTCAACTGCTGTGGTCATAAGTCCCCTAGAACTTAGAACTACTTAAACCTAACTAACCTAAGGACAGCACACAACACCCAGCCATCACGAGGCAGAGAAAATCCCTGACCCCGCCGGGAATCGAACCCGGGAACCCGGGCGTGGGAAGCGAGAACGCTACCGCACGACCACGAGATGCGGGCTTGGTTTAAGAATCATGAAGGAAGATTGTATACATGGAAGAGGCCTGGAGACGCTGGAAGGTTTCAGATAGAGTATATAACGGTAAGACAGAGATTTGGGATTCAGGTTTCAAATTGCAAGACATTTCTAGGGGCAGAAATGGACTCTGAGCACAATATATTGGTTATGGAATGTAGATTAAAACAGAAGAAACTGCAGAAAGGTAGGAATTTAAGGGGGTGGGACCAGGATAAACTAAAAGAATCAGAGGTTATAGAGAATTTCAGAGAGAGTATTAGGGTAAGATTGACAATAACCGGGGGAAGAAATACAGTAGAAGAAGAATGGGTAGCTTTGAGAGATGGAATAGTGAAAGCAGCAGATGATGAAGTAGGTAAAAAGACGAGAGTTGATAGAAATCCTTGCATAGCAGAAGAGGTATTGAATTTAATTGATGAAAGGAGAAAATACAAATATATGAAGCAGACGAAAAGAAATACAAACGGCTCAAAAATGAGATCGTCAGGAAGTGCAATATGGCTAAGCAGGGATGGTAGGAGGACAAGTGTAAGAATGTAGAAGCATGTATCACTAGGGATAAGATATACTGCCAACAAGAAAATTAAAGAGACCTTTGAAGGAAAGAGAACCACTTGTGTGAATATCAAGAGCTCAGATGGAAAACCCGTCAAAACCAAATAAGGGAAAGGAGAAAGGTGGAAGAGTAAATGTTTTTGGAAATTTGTGCTAAGTTCCTAAGGAACCAAACTGCTGAGGTCATCGGTCCCTAGGCTTACATGCTACTTAATCTAACTTAAACTAACTTACGCTAAGAACAACACTTACACCCTTGCCCGAGGGAGGACTCGAACGTTCGACGGAGGGAGTGGCGCGAACCGTAGCATGGCGCTTAGACTGCACGGCTACCCCGCGCGGAGAAGGAGTGTGTAGACGGTCTATACAAGGCCGATGTACTTGAGAGCAATATTATGGAAATGTGAGAGGGCGCAGATGAAGATAAAATGAGAGATATGATACTGCGTAAAGAATTTGACATAGCACTAAAAGATCTAAGTCGAAACAAGGCCGCGAAAGTAGACAACGTTCCAGTGGAGCTACTGATAGCCTTGAGAAAGCCAGCCATGATAAAACTCTTCCATTTGGTGAACAAGATATATGAGACAAGCGAAATACCCCCAGACTTCAAGAAAAATGTAATAATTCCAATCCCAAAGAAAGCAGGTGTTGACAGGTGTGAAAATTACCGAACTATCAGTTTAATTAGTCACGGTTGCAAAATACCAACACGAATCCTTATAGACGAATGGAAAAACTAGTAGAAGCCGACCTCGGGGGATCAGTTCGGATTCCGTAGAAATGTTTGGATACGCGAGGCAATACTGACTCTACGATTATCTTACAAGGGAACCTCCCCATCGCACCCCCCTCAGATTTAGTTACAAGTTGCCACAGTGGATAGACCTTGAAAAACTGAACACAGATCAATTGAGAAAACAGGAAGAAGTTGTCTGGAACTGTGAAAAAATAAGCAAAATATACAAACTGAGTAGTCCATGGGCGACATAGGCAACATCAAAGAGAATGTGAGCTCAGGAGCCCCGTGGTCCCGTGAGCAGCTGCAGAACGAGAGGTCCTTGGTTCAAGTCTTCCCTCGAGTGAAAATTTTACTTTCTTTATTTTTGCATAGTTATTAATATCCGTTCGTTCATTGACGTCTCTGTTCACTGTAATAAGTTTAGTGTCTGTGTTTTGCGACCGCATCGCAAAACCGTGCGATTAGTAAGACGAAAGGACGTGCCTCTCCAATGGGAACCGAAAACATTTGATCGCAAGGTCATATGTCAACCGATTCCGCCACAGGAAAACACATCTGATCTATTCTATACGACACTGGTGACGGCATGTGCGTCACATGACAGGAATATGTTGTCGACCAACCTAACTTTTACACTTGGCGAATGGGTAAAAATATTCTTCTACCTTGCCCGATTTAGGTTTTCTTGTGGATGTGATAATCACTCCCAAAAAAGTGATGAAAACATAAGAGTTTGTCACATAAATTGAAAATAAAAAATTAAACTTTTCACTCGATGGAAGATTCGAACCAAGGACCTTTCGTTCCGCAACTGCTCACGTTACCACGAGACCACAGCACTCCTGCGTGTCCATTGTCCTTGATGTTGCCTATCTTCCCACGAACTACTCAGTTTGTATATTTTGCTTATTTTTTCACAGTTCCACACAACTTCTTCCTGTTTTCTCAATTGCTCTGTGTTCAGTTTTTCAAGGCCTATTCACTGTGCCAACTTATAACTAAATCTGATGGGGGTGCGATGGGGAGGTTCCCTTGTTAGAAGACAGGCTAAGGGAAGGCAAACGTACGTTTATAGCATTTGTAGACTTAGAGAAAGCTGGAAAGTTTTTGACGAAGTTAACTGGAATACTACTCTCTCTCAAATTCTTAAGGTGTCGGTAGTCGTCGTGGGGTTGTGGACCACTGCGGCTGCGGCGGGGACGGGGCCTCTCCGTCGTTTCTAGGTCCCCGGTTAATATGCAATACATACAATACAAATGAATTTTGCTCTTTGGGAAGCAAAATAACTGATGATGGTCGGAGTAAAGAGGATATAAAATGTAGACTGGCTATGGCATGGAAGGCCTTTCTGAAGAAGAGAAATTTGTTAGCCTCAAGTGTAGATTTAAGTGTCCGGAAGTCTTTTACGAAAGTTTTTATATGGAGTGAAACATGGACTATAAACATTTTAGAAAGGAAGAGAGTAGAAGCTTTCGAAATGTGGTGTTACAGAAGAATGCTGAAGGGTAGATCACGAAAGTAGTGAGAAGGTACTGAATAGAATTGGGGAGAAGAGGAATTTATGTCACATACAGAGATATGTCAAATACAGAGATATGTAAACAGGGAGAATACGGCGCTGCGGTCGGAAACGCCTATATAACACAACAAGCGTCTGGCGCAGTTGTTAGATTGGTTACTACTGCTACAATGGCAGGTTATCAAGATCTAAGTGAGTTTGAAAATGGTATTATAGTCGACGCACGAGCGATGGGACACAGCATCTCCGAGGTAGCCATGAACTGGGGATTTTCCCACACCACCATTTCACGAATGGACCGTGAATATTAGGAATCGAGAAAAACATCAAATCTCCGACATCGCTGCGACCAGAATAGGATCCTGCAAGAACGAGACAGAAGTGCAACCCATTCCGCAAAATGCTGCAGATTTCAATGCTGGGCCATCAACAAGTGTAAGTGTATGAACTATTCAACGAAACATCATCGGTATGGGCCTTCGGAACCAAAGTCCCACTCCTGTACCCTTGTTGACTGCACGACACAAAGCTTTACGCCTTTTCTGGTCCCGTCAACACCGACATTGGACTCTTGAGGACTGGAAACGTGTTGCCTGGACGGACGGGTCTCGTTTAAAATTGTATGGACGTGTAAGGGTATGGAGACAGCCACATGAATCCATGGATCCTGCATGTCAGCAGGGGAGTGTTTAAGCTGGTGGCGACTCTGTAACAATGTGGGAGATGAACAGTCGGAGTGATATAGGACCCCTGGTACGTGTAGATACGACTCTTGCTGGTGACACCCACGTAAGTATCCTGTCTGATCACCTGCATCCATTCATGTCCATTGTGCATTCCGACCGACTTGAGCAATTCCAGCAGGACAATGCGACGCTCCACAAGTCCACAATTGCTACAGAGTAGCTCCAGGAACACTCATCAGAGTAAACACTTCCGTTGGACAACAAACTCCCCAGACATGAACATTATTGGGCATTGGGCATATCGGGGATGCCTTGCAACGTGCTGTTCAGAAGAGATCTCCACCCGCTTGTACTCTTACGGATTTATGGACGGCGCTGCAGGATTCATGGTGTCAATTACCTTCAGCACTGTTTCAGACATTAGTCGAGTCCATGCCAAGTCGTATTGCGGCCCTTATGCGTGCTCGCGTGGGCCCTACACGATTTTAGTCCGGTGTACCAGTTTCTTTGCCCCTTTAGTGTATTTCACACATATTTAACATATTTCACTCGTACTATACACATATTTCATCTGCATAAAGTGAATTTCGCCTTGCAGTTTTATTTTCACGCAGCTGAATGCTTATGGCGTGGTATCTTCTGAACTATTTACTGTACAGTGATATAATCTTGCATGTGCCTGTTGTTGTTGTTGTTGTTGTTGTGGTCTTCAGTCCTGAGACTGGTTTGATGCAGCTCTCCATGCTACTCTATCCTGTGCAAGCTTCTTCATCTCCCAGTACCTACTGCAATCCTTCTGAATCTGCTTAGTGTATTGATCTCTTGGTCTCCCTCTACGATTTTTACCCTCCACGCTGCCCTCCAATGCTAAATTTGTGATCCCTTGATGCCTCAAAACATGTCCTACCAACCGATCCCTTCTTCTAGTCGAGTTGTGCCACAAACTTCTCTTCTCCCCAATCCTATTCAGTACCTCCTCATTAGTTACGTGATCTACCCACCTTATCTTCAGCATTCTTCTGTAGCACCACATTTCAAAAGCTTCTATTCTCTTCTTGTCCAAACTGGTTATTGTCCATGTTTCACTTCCATACATGGCTATACTCCATACAAATACTTTCAGAAACGACTTCCTGACACTTAAATCTATACTCGATGTTAACAAATTTCTCTTCTTCAGAAACGATTTCCTTGCCATTGCCAGTCTACATTTTATATCCTCTCTACTTCGACCATCATCAGTTATTTTGCTCCCTAAATAGCAAAACTCCTTTACTACTTTAAGTGTCTTATTTCCTAATCTAATCCCCTCAGCATCACCCGATTTAATTTGACTACATTCCATTATCCTCGTTTTGCTTTTGTTGATGTTAATCTTATATCCTCCTTTCAAGACACTGTCCATTCCGTTCAACTGCTCTTCCAAGTCCTTTGCTGTCTCTGACAGAATTACAATGTCATCGGCGAACCTCAAAGTTTTTACTTCTTCTCCATGAATTTTAATACCTACTCCGAATTTTTCTTTTGTTGCCTACTGCCTACGAAATAAGTTGTGAATAGAATTAATAGTAAATAAATAATAAACTAAGACATCATTCATGATGTGGTAGGTTCTTAAGCGTTTCAGTGTTTATGATATCGTATCTCATAAACTATGTGACGTAAAATGATGTGTTTCTCTAGGTACCTTTATCGACATACACTCCTGGAAATGGAAAAAAGAACACATTGACACCGGTGTGTCAGACCCACCATACTTGCTCCGGACACTGCGAGAGGGCTGTACAAGCAATGATCACACGTACGGCACAGCGGACACACCAGGAACCGCGGTGTTGGCCGTCGAATGGCGCTAGCTGCGCAGCATTTGTGCACCGCCGCCGTCAGTGTCAGCCAGTTTGCCGTGGCATACGGAGCTCCATCGCAGTCTTTAACACTGGTAGCATGCCGCGACAGCGTGGACGTGAACCGTATGTGCAGTTGACGGACTTTGAGCGAGGGCGTATAGTGGGCATGCGGGAGGCCGGGTGGACGTACCGCCGAATTGCTCAACACGTGGGGCGTGAGGTCTCCACAGTACATCGATGTTATCGCCAGTGGTCGGCGGAAGGTGCACGTGCCCGTCGACCTGGGACCGGACCGCAGCGACGCACGGATGCACGCCAAGACCGTAGGATCCTACGCAGTGCCGTAGGGGACCGCACCGCCATTTCCCAGCAAATTAGGGACACTGTTGCTCCTGGGGTATCGGCGAGGACCATTCGCAACCGTCTCCATGAAGCTGGGCTACGGTCCCGCACACCGTTAGGCCGTCTTCCGCTCACGCCCCAACATCGTGCAGCCCGCCTCCAGTGGTGTCGCGACAGGCGTGAATGGAGGGACGAATGGAGACGTGTCGTCTTCAGCGATGAGAGTCGCTTCTGCCTTGGTGCCAATGATGGTCGTATGCGTGTTTGGCGCCGTGCAGGTGAGCGCCACAATCAGGACTGCATACGACCGAGGCACACAGGGCCAACACCCGGCATCATGGTGTGGGGAGCGATCTCCTACACTGGCCGTACACCACTGGTGATCGTCGAGGGGACACTGAATAGTGCACGGTACATCCAAACCGTCATCGAACCCATCGTTCTACCATTCCTAGACCGGCAAGGGAACTTGCTGTTCCAACAGGACAATGCACGTCCGCATGTATCCCGTGCCACCCAACGTGCTCTAGAAGGTGTAAGTCAACTACCCTGGCCAGCAAGATCTCCGGATCTGTCCCCCATTGAGCATGTTTGGGACTGGATGAAGCGTCGTCTCACGCGGTCTGCACGTCCAGCACGAACGCTGGTCCAACTGAGGCGCCAGGTGGAAATGGCATGGCAAGCCGTTCCACAGGACTACATCCAGCATCTCTACGATCGTCTCCATGGGAGAATAGCAGCCTGCATTGCTGCGAAAGGTGGATATACACTGTACTAGTGCCGACATTGTGCATGCTCTGTTGCCTGTGTCTATGTGCCTGTGGTTCTGTCAGTGTGATCATGTTATGTATCTGACCCCAGGAATGTGTCAATAAAGTTTCCCCTTCCTGGGACAATGAATTCACGGTGTTCTTATTTCAATTTCCAGGAGTGTATGTGGATACCATCTGTGAAATGTGTTGCAAACAGAGCTAGTGGTATAGAAGTCACAAATTAAAACATCACGCACGACGCGGCAATTTCTCACACATCGCAATGTTTGCGAGTCGTATTTCCCGAACTATGTGTCGTTAACTGGTGTATTTGCTTTTTACCACCGCCCCTTTGATAGTTCTTACTCCCACAGTGATTCTTTCCAGATAGTGAATGCTGTGTACAGCAAGCTTGGCTTAAATCGGTTCAGTGGTTCAGGAGGAGATGTACAACATACACGCCAACGTACATTCGTGTTTATAATTTGTGTGGATGGTAATGCTGTAACGGTGGTTCAGAATGTCATTTACATAAGCTACCATTCTTGTAAATTGCTTACTCTGCTCGCACTGCAAATTTTTTCCGGAGAATTTAGCGCGGAAACATATCAGAGCAGGTAGGGAACATAATTTCGAAACAATAGAGTTAACTAGCTCAGGTATTTTGCTTAATTAATTCTGTCACTGTTGACACTTGTTGTTAGAAGAAAGATGTTTAGTTGCTGTTTCTTTTCTCATTAACATCTCAGTAGTAAAATAGGTAAGAATTTTTTTCCATTTTGTTCACATATCTGTTGAGCTCAACTTATACATGAAGTTGAGAACTGCCTTTCAATGTTGCTGGTCGAAGCAGTGGTTACATACGTAAGAGTAACGTAGAGTAGCGGCATGCATATACCAGTTTTGCGTTGTGTCGTGTCAGTTTCATGGCAAAAAGTCAGAAAGATAAGGGGAATAGTAGAGGTTGAAATAACTGATGGTTTCAGCCGAGCTTATTGCTAGGGGCGGAGTGTTTTTGTACTGGCTTTCACGAAATGTAGTGGGAACAGGAACTTCAGCAGTCTATATAGAACGTGCGTTTCTATCGTTAATAACTTTTGTTTTGACCATGCATACTGTAAATAAGTGAATCTTGCTCATTACCGTAACCAAAACGAAGTCCGATTGCTGAAAAATGATAGTGACCTCGATAAATAGTTACTGTGAGAACTAGAAGATGATGCGCCATGTGGCTGCATTTTAAGTTTCCCAAACATCAGTAAACGTTTTGCAAGATCCAGTCACATTATCACATCACACAGTGTTCGAAATCAACGTGCAATAACCACTTATAGACGGCAGGTGGCAGCATTAGCAAAACTCATTGCATTAGCGGTGAAGGGTATACAAATCGTGTCGGGGAGACACGGAAATCAGTGTAGTCATTGTCATTATGTGGAAACGGAGCGATTTTTCGGATTCCCCAAAGGGTATGGTCATTGGCTTTCAGGGCGGGGGTGGATCCATTCCGAAATGGCTAAGTTTGTAAACTGTTCGCCTGCCACCGTGGTGTGTGGAGAAAAGGCGCTATCCAAAACTAGCACTAAGGATCATAGATGACAGGAGTGAAAGACGGATGCGGAGAGGAACCGGGTGATCAGAAAGTCAGTATAAATTTGAAAACTGAATAAATCACGGAATAATGTAGATAGAGAGGTACAAATTGACACACATGCTTAGAATGACATGGGGTTTTATTAGAACCAAAAAAAAAAAAAATACAAAAGTTCAAAAAATGTCCGACAGATGGCACTTCATCTGATCAGAATAGCAATAATTAGCATAACAAAGTAAGACGGAGCAAAGATGATGTTCTTTACAGGAAATGCTCAATATGTCCACCATCATTCCTCATCAATAGCTGTAGTCGATGAATAATGTTGTGTACAGCACTGTAAAGCATGTCCGGAGTTACGGTGAGGCATTCGCGTCGGATGTTGTCTTTCAGCATCCCTAGAGATTTCGGTCGATCACGATACACTTGCGACTTCAGGTAACCCTAATGCCAGTAATCGCACGGACTGAGGTCTGGGGACCTGGGAGGCCAAGCATGACGAAAAGTGGCGGCTGAGCACACGATCATCGCCAAACGACACGCGCAAGAGATCTCTCACGCGTCTAGCAACATGGGGTGGAGCGCCATCCTGCATAAACATCGTAGGTTCCAGGAGGTGTTTATCAGCCAGGCTGGGGATGACGCGATTCTGTAATATATCGGCGTACCTCTCACACGTCACGGTAGCAGTTACAAAACCAAAATCACGCATTTCCTCTAAGAAAAAATGCTCGATAACGGTAGATGTGGTAAATCCAACCCATACCGTGACTTTCTCGTCATGCAATGGAATTTCCACGACAGTTCTAGGATTTTCGGTAGCCAAAATTCTGCAGTTGTGGGCGTTGACAGACTTTCGGAGCGTGAAATGAGCTTCGTCAGTCCACAACACGTTTCTCAACCAATCGTCATCTTCCGCCATCTTTTGAAACGCCCACACCGCAAATGCCCTCCGCTTCACTAAATCGCCAGCTAACAGTTCATGATGCCGATGGATTTTGTACGGATAGCATCGGAGGGTACGCCTCAGTGCCAACCAAACAGTAGTGTATGGAATGCCGGTGCGACGTGCGACTGCACGAGCGCTGACTTCCCCGTGCATAGACGAACCTCTCAGTCTCCATTTCTTCCTGAACTGCCTCAGGAGCATTACGCCTTGTGCTCGGTCGGCCACTACGGGGTCTATCGTCTAAACAACCCGTGGCTTCGAACTTCGAAATCATTCTCGCCACAGCTGCATTTGTCAACGGACCTTTACCCGTTCGAATCCCCTTCCTATGGCGATAGGATCGTAACGTTGAACTAGCACATTCCCCATTCTGATAATACAGCTTCACTAAAAGGGCCTTTTCAGGTAACGTCAACATGCTGCGACTCCTGGCGCATCTGATTCTCTCTCTCATTACAGCTCCTTTTATACACGATTGTCACGCGCAGTCACTGACGTTTTGCAGTCCAGCGCCATGTGTCGGACATTTTGTGACTTTGTTTTTTTTTCTAATAAAACCCCATGTCATTCCAAGCATGTGTGTCAATTTTTGCCTCTCTATCTACATTATTCCGTGGTTTATTAAGTTTTCAAATTTATACTGACTTTTTGATCACCCGGTATATGGCTGAACAGTTGTGCTTCTGTAGAGCAACTGATCATCAAGATGAACCTAGGGCCTCCCAACAGTGTCTTCTCAACGACCGTTCAGCGAACGTTGCAGCAGATGAGCCTATGCAGCAGGCGCCTGGTTCATGCACTCACGCGGACTGCTGTTCATCGGCGACGAAAACTGAAATCTGATCTCTAGTACAGCTATGGCCAATGAGTGGCGAGAGGTGGCCTTTTCAGATGAACCACATTTCTTGCTCTATCGGACAGATGGCCATTGGCGTGTACAGCCCTGCAACAATGCCCTGGCTGGGTGGAGGAGGGGGGGGGGGGAGGGGGTATGGGGAAGGAGGATGGCCCAGACTGTACAAGGGAGAGTTACGGTCTGGGGAATCTTTTCGTGGTGTTCCTTGGGTGATCTCGTCATTCTGGAAGGCACAATAGATGAACACAAGTATGCATCTATCCTTGAAAGACCAAGTCTACCCCTACATGCAGTTTGGTTATTCCTCGGCACGATGACATCTACGAGCAGGAAAATGCAACACGTCACACAGCTCGCTGCGTAAGTCTGTGGTTCGAAGAGCATCAGGATGAACTTATCGTACTCGTCTGGCCACCAAACACCGCTGATTAAAGCCCAATCGGGAATTTTTGCTATTCGCCCTACGGATCCTCAACCGACATACCTACCACAGCTGGCCACGACACTGTAGTCACCATGTCTTCACATCCCTTTCGGTTCCCTCCAGAACCTCACTAACTGTGTTCCCGTACGTCCATGCTGGTTATTCAGGCTTTTGACAGGTGTTCACATTAACTGACTGGTCAGTGTAACATGAAAAAGAACATAAGGAAACTGCTCATCCATCCATGTATCAACAGGTAAGGATGTCTCTTGACTACATTCCATCGTTGTGGAAAGTTCAAGATAATTTTCTTTTTTTTACTGTAATCTCAGCTACCGAAGGCCAGAGTGGATTTTAACGTAGTATGAATTTCTTGTAGACTACATACGTTATGAGAGATATAAGACGGCGCCTTGAACGTATCGGTCACACTAGATCAAATTTTCTGCCTGAAATGATGATTCCTGTAGATGACTTCATACAGACTCTAGCCTTGCGCAGTTGCTACAGAACTTGAGCCGCCGCAGTGAATGCTCCGGCTGCCTATTGGGGCACACACAGCAGCCGCGGCTGAGGCGGGGGCGCTCATCGCGAACTTAGCGGAGCGCGTCAAAGGCGTGGCCTCTGGGCGCTGGCCAGCCTCATCAGGTGCAGCCGCTGCCACTGACGCTAATCAGCCACCGGAGTTTTCAATACCGGACTTCGCCCGCAGAGGAGCTGCTGAAAGAATTTTTAGAAGGAACCCACGAGAGGGGGAGAATCGTGAAGTATCGACCGGCCATGTCATAGATCCATTTCCACACCTGCGCTTCAAAAAGCAACTTATGGGGTATATCAAAGCGTACGTTGTGTGTCGTTATAATTGCCAAGTCCCACTATGCTTCTCTTGATGTCATTGCATTTTGTACAGGACCATTGGTTGTTGGTACGTGTATGTGTAATCCCGAATCTCACTGATTTTACCTGCATGGCCATTTGGCTATATAAAAGTACTATCTGATCAAACGTACCCTGGCACCTGTTTGTAGACATTAATGTGAGATGCTTCCACGCTTTGCCTTTGCGACGGCTTGAGCTGTGCTGGAGACAGTTTCAACCAGGTATCTGAACTTTTGTGAAGGAATAGCCTATTCTTACTCATGAGCTGAAAACGGAGAACATACTGAAATTGGAACCTGGCGTCGACGTTTTAATTTATCCCGAAGGACTCCAGGTGGTGTCTCTGAGCTGACCACTCCATTTCAGGAATGTTGTTTAAAAATCTCTCAATGACAGAAGCCGCTTTATGACAGGGTGCATCATCATGGTGGTACACTAATCATTTCCGCACTGTTCCTCTCCTGTACGCAGTACACAGTGCTGCAAAAGCTGTTCATATCCTTCTGCATTTGACATTTTCATAAGCGGACCACGTCCTAACATCACCTCCTCCATACTTCATTGCTGGCGTTAGACATGGAGGCAGGTAGTGTTCTCCAGGCACTAACGAAACCCTAACCTTACCATCGGATTGCCACGGGCTATAGAGTGATCCATCACTCCAAATTACTCGTTTCCAATCATCCACTGCCAAACGGTGTCGCTCTGTACACCACCTCAAGCGTCGCTTAGGTACAACGACAGAAATGGGTGGCTCGTGAAGAACTGCTAGATCACTGGTAACCCATTCTTTTTAACTACCTAAGCACTGCTCCACAATGCTCCCTGTCCCTCTGTACATGAGCTTTGCCTGTTCTTTGGTTACTTGTAGTTGTTCGCTCACGTTTCCACTTCACAATAACGTCACAATCAGTCGACTTGGTCACTTTTTGAGATGAACATGAGGGATTTGTTACTCAGATGATAACGAATCACTAACCATCGTTCAAGGCACTCAGCTCTCCTGATGATGATGATGATGATGATGATTGGTTTGTGGGGCGCTCAACTGCGCGGTCATCAGCACCCGTACACAGTCCCAGTTTTTAAACAGTCCAGTTGTTTTTGACAGTCCAATGTAGCCACTGTTACGAATGATGATGATAATGATGAAATGACGAGGAAACCGCAAACACCCATTCCCCGGGCAGAGAAAATACCCAACCCGACAGGGAATCGAACCCGGGATCCCGTGATCCAGAGGCCGCAACCAGCTCTCCTGATCCATCCACTCTGCTGTTACTGCTTCTCTACTGACAAAAAAATATTCCCCACTTTCTTTCATACTGGTCCATCCACCTCTCGTTACGTGTAGTCAGTACCATATTACATAATGGTGTCTGGATGCTTTTGATCAAACGTGTAGCTTGATAGATGGCGTCATGGGGAGCAACTTTTGTTAGGCACAAAACGTTCGCTGGCGCTTCCCCGCCCGGCCCTGGGATGACAAGATTTCAGTAGACTAGCAGCGTCAGATGTGTTGCACTCTACCTACTCCAGTAAACTGATTGAGTAATTTTCAATAAGATATGGTGTCTCAATATCTTTGCATCTTATCGTAGCGAGCAGCTTGTTACAGACAGAATGTTTGCTAATGCTTCCCGGCAACGCTAAGTATCCCTCTGTATTGGTTATACTCCTCACAGGCGGCAGCGCGTAGGCACTCCGTAGCGTGTATGTGCGTCTTATGTGTTGCTTATAATCCATTCATCTATTCCTATCAAAGGGGGTGGGCCCAGAAAAAGTAGCCGGCCGAAGTGGCCGTGCGGTTAAAGGCGCTGCAGTCTGGAACCGCAACCGCTACGGTCGCAGGTTCGAATCCTGCCTCGGGCATGGATGTTTGTGATGTCCTTAGGTTAGTTAGGTTTAACTAGTTCTAAGTTCTAGGGGACTAATGACTTCAGCAGTTGAGTCCCATAGTGCTCAGAGCCATTTTGAACCAGAAAAAGTAAAGCTCCTGATTGTCTTTTAAAATACATTATGCGATCAAAAGTATTCGGACAGCCCCCAAAACACACGTTTTTCATATTAGATGAATTGTGCTGCCACCTACTGCCAGGTAATCCATACCTCAGTTGTCGTTAGACATCGTGAGAGAGCAGAATGGGGCGCTCCGCGGAACTCACAGACTTCGAACGTGGTCGGGTGATTGGTTGTCATTTGTATCATACGTCTGTATGCGAGATTTTCACACTCGCAAACATCCCTAGGTCCACTGTTTCCGGTGTGATAGTGAAGTGGAAACGTGAAGGGGCACGTACAGCACGAAAGCATACGGGCCAACCTCGTCTGTTGACTGAGAGACAGCTGACAGTTGAATAGGGTCGTAAAGTGTAATAGGCAGACATCTATCCAGATCATCAAACAGGAATTCCAAACTGCATCTGGATCCACTACAAGTACTATGACAGTTAGGTGGGAGGTGAGAAAACTTGGATTTCATGTTCGAGCGGCTACTCATAAGCCACACATCACTCCTGTAAATGCCAAACGACGCCTTGCTTGCCGTAAATAACAGATAGCTTGAAAGTTCAGATCAGTGGTTTCGGACAAAGTCTTTGATCATTTTCTACAAATGTTAAAGCTGTCATCTTTAGTTTTCATAATTTCTTTACTGTATTTTGAAACTGAGTGTAATAACATATTTGTCAGAATATTAATTTATCAATTAATTTCAGTGCAGCGCCTTACCAGTCTTGCCCGCTCCCTACCACTGTAACAGGGTTCAAAATTGTCACCGGTAATACACCGGGGCTATAAATTTATCAACTACTGGAAACTAAAAAAAAAAAAACTTTCATGAAAATATTCATAAACAATAGTGGCACTTTCACATCACGAAAAAATCATACGTGTGGCTATATACCGCGTGATTCAAAAAGAAAGAACAGATTTCGGTTGTTTGTGACAGACGATCTATAAAAGACATAAATACATTGCGGATATCGCTGGATAGACGAAGGTTCATAGCTTTGAGATTGCTGCGCTGTTGTTTGTATCAACATGGAGACTACACTACAAGAGAAATCATTTTGAGTGTTGGACGTTGCTCAACGTCAATCCATTTTCCAAGTGCAACGTGCATTCCTCACATCTTGCGATTTTTTTTCTGTGGTGGCGTATAGAAGACAGAGTCTTTGTCCCACCCATGGCAGCTACTCTTCAAGAGCTGAGAAATCGAACTGCTGAAGATGTCACCTCGATAAACAGGCATCTGTTGATTTGTGAGTGGAATAAAATGGACTACCGTTTCTCGAACACCGCATGGTGCTCATGTTGTGTGTATGGTATAGCGTCCGTGCGAACATTAACCTCTGAACCTTCCTCCATCCAGTGACATGCGCAATGTGTTTAAATCTTTCACATTTTCTCTGCAATAAACAACTGAAATCTTTTCTTTCTTTTTGATTCACTCTGTGTATTGAACTAGGACTTCCTGTTTGGTAGCTTGTGTATACATGTGCAGTACAGGTAACTCGGAAAGAAGTTCAATACGTTTTTGTGTATTTATTAATAACTAAAATAAATTGATAAGTGTGCGCTAAAAACTGAGACGAGACTATTTTAAATGTTTTATTTCTTGGTATAATAGTAAATGCCCTGCAAATGATACCAGAATTACCATAAAATAACACATGTCTGTTAATATATTCGCGAAGGGATGCGGGAGCCAAAAGGGAAAGAGCAAGTGTCGCTCACAGACGCAAACAACGATGCGGCAATTACGGGCGGAAACTGGCATCATGACAACGCATTGGCCATTGCGATTTACAGGCGGTATCACGCATTACACACAAACAGAATTGTTCAACCATCTCCCATAATGATCCAGCCGCAGATGGAATATTAAAGCAGAAGAGTACAAACTGGACGCATTAGTGTACAAATGCGGATACAGAAATCATCGATCTCATAAATGGCTAAAGGGGATGTATGAAATGAAATTGTAGGAGGGATACCAACACAGCAGAGAAAGCAAATTTGTCAAAATTTGAAAAAAAATTTTAAAATTCTGGTTTGTACCTTTATTTAAGATTATTTTACATTGACGTTATACTAATAGTTCAAGAATTTTGACATGAGACCAACTGAAAACAAAACAGAACATAAAAAAAAAAAGTCAACAGAGATCTGGGAGGATACATCTGGAGATTAGAGTGTTATGCAACCGCAGATAGACAATCAAATTACATAAACGAATATTACAATCTTGTATAAAATCAAAACTGGTTTTATGCATCTGAGGAACTTCATGACACAATAAAACATAAGCACATGTTGGAAGGGGCGCCTACAGTTCCGCAAGATTTTGCGATAAGCGGTTTTTGCTGTACTTCTAAGAACTTGAGGAAGCAACAAATGGTTTTCATCGCCTTCTTCGTTCTTCTGCCAGTCACAGAAAGGGTTCTTCTTGTTACCTATCCGATGCAAGTGCGAAGGAATTGAACCATGGTTAGTACTCATTCGTACCTCTGCCCACTCTTCCTCGACTTGTTTCCGTATCCATTACTTGAAATTGGTGTATGGCAGACTGACGTCCAGTTTAGTGCCACAAACACTGACGCCCTTCGCCAATTGGTCAACCTTGTCATTGTCTTTCCAAGCGCTCATAGAAAAATATCATACCGCTATTTTATCTTGAAATGATTCTCGTATAGTCTCCAGCATTTGGATATTCATTTTACTATCCCGCTTCGGGTTTTCAAAGCACCAAATCTGAGAGCATCTCGAATCGCTATCGCTTCCGTGGTAAAAACTGAACAATATGGGGCTGACGAAATTGCTTGGAATGTTTCATCGTGGGAACAGAAATACACATCCTGCTGATCAAGTATCGATGTCGAGAGCCATCAGTGTACATGTGAACACAGTGCTGTCAATAAATATTAATGTAAGCACTGAAAGGTGAACTGATTGTGGTGAAGTGGTTCTTCATAAGACTGTCTAGCTTTTCAGACTGAACACAAGATTTTAAACTGCTGAATTAAGGAGGGGGATTCATACCTTGTTATCAAACCTGCACGGCAAATAAACATTGGGAAGAGTCAGTCAGTGTATCACATGATCCTGCGATAAGAGAGAATACTATAATGATAAGAACTACGCTCCATGATGAAGCTCTGTTGGTTTAGGTGAAGATGACGACACATAATGTCCTTCAGTTCAGAGTGAAAACATGTTGCGACAAATGATGCCACAGATATTAAAATGAAGAATGGACTCCCGTAAGTTGGAAATATCGCATGGTACTGTTCTTTGTCCACGGTTTTAGTTCTTTGAAATACAGTGTGACCCAGAAGTGCCTTAACATTTTAAAATTCTGTACTTCACGAAATAATGTAAGTACATAGGTAAAAAATAAGACACATGCTTGAAATGGTATTAAGCATAACAACTGTAGGGTGTATAATAATATGTATAATAATAATGTGTTTACAATGCCCTCTGTGGGTGGCATAGTAGCGAGAAGGAAGCGACTCTGCCTTACTTCTCTGGTTTCTGTATCACCAATCTGGCGTATTTCTGCTTCGGTTGTCCCTCGTCGCACAGTAGTAGCGCTCAGTCACCAGGTTCAATGTAAGTTTGTGATCCTGCTGAAGTGGGGTATGTCGGGATGCCAGTTGTTAAATGTTAACAACGTTTTGTAATATACTCGTTTTAATGAAGAATACTTTGAAACACACATCACAGACTTTCCAATATGACGGCTCTTGGCTACGCCCTTATACATAACCCTTTACAAGACATTGATCACTTTCCATAGTCGTTATACATACTACCCACGACACGTGGCGTTCACTGAAAATTAAGATCCTCAGTTTAACTTTATATCTTGTTTATCACTGCTATATTTACTCGCCACCGTTCTTTTCTAGCCGCCTCCGGTTACTCGACCGTGCGTTTATATATATTACCGCTGGATATATTTCGTAAACCACAGCAAATACTGACGAATCGATTCAACAGACCGAACGTGAGGAGAGGGGATAGTGTAATTGGTTAATACAAACCATACAAAAATGCTCGGAAGTATGTTTTTTAACCAAAACCAACGTTTTTTTAAATGGAACCCCGTTAGTTTTGTTAGCACATCTGAACATATAAACAAATACGTAATCAGTGCCGTTTGTTGCATTGTAAAATGTTAATTACATCCGGAGATATTGTAACCTAAAGTTGACGCTTGAGTACCACTCCTCCGCTGTTCGATCGTGTGTATCGGAGAGCACCGAATTACGTAGGGATCCAAAGGGAACTGTGATGGACCTTAGGTACAGGAGAGACTGGAACAGCACATTACGTCCACATGCTAACACCTTTTTATTGGTCTTTTTCACTGACGCACATGTACATTACCATGAGGGGTGAAGTACACGTACACACGTGG
Organism: Schistocerca nitens; assembly: GCF_023898315.1. Taxonomy (NCBI): domain Eukaryota; kingdom Metazoa; phylum Arthropoda; class Insecta; order Orthoptera; family Acrididae; genus Schistocerca; species Schistocerca nitens. The sequence continues at coordinate 996,463,596 of NC_064614.1, read as the reverse complement.
TTTCCGTTTTCAATTACGGAGTGGAATAGAGTGTGTCCCGACATGTCAGGCCAATAGATGTTCAATGCGGTGGCCATCATTTGCTGCACACAATTGCAATCTATGGCGTAATGAATGTCGTACACGCCGCAGTACATCTGCTGTAATGTCGCCGCAGGCTGCCACAATACGTTGTTTCATATCCTCTGGGGTTGTAGGCACATCACGGTACACATTCTCTTTTAACGTACCCCACAGAAAGAAGTCCAGAGGTGTAAGATCAGGAGAACGGGCTGGCCAATTTATGCGTCCTCCACGTCCTATGAAACGCCCGTCGAACATCCTGTCAAGGGACAGCCTAGTGTTAATTGCGGAATGTGCAGGTGCACCATCATGCTGATACCACATACGTCGACGCATTTCCAGTGGCACATTTTCGAGCAACGTTGGCAGATCATTCTGTAGAAACGCCATGTATGTTGCAGCTGTTTGGGTCCCTGCAATGAAGTGAGGACCAATGACGTGGTCGCCAATGATTCCGCACCATACATTTAGAGTCCACGGTCGCTGTCGCTCTACCTGTCTGAGCCAGCGAGGATTGTCCACGGACCAGTAATGCATGTTCCGTAGATTCACTGCCCCGTGGTTTGTGAAACCCGCTTCATCGGTAAACAGGTAGAACTGCAACGCATTCTCTGTTAATGCACATTGACAGAATTGCACGCGATGATTAAAGTCATCACCATGTAATTGCTGATGTAGCGACACATGAAACTGATGAAAGCGGTGACGATGCAGTATGCGCATGACACTACTTTGACTCAGTTCACCGGCTCTCGCAATGTCCCGTGTATTCATGTGTGGGTTCATGGCAACAGCAGCTAACACACCAACTGCACCCGCTTCTCCTGTGACGGACCCGTTTGCGTGCTACGACCATACCTGTTGCATACAGATGTTTTGCAATGTGCGGCACGTTGGATGCTCTCTGTCCGGGTACCGTTCTGAATACACCCTGCAGGCTTCAGCTGCATTTCGTCGACACTCGCCATAGATGAGTATCATCTCCGCCTTTTCAGAGTTCGAATACACCATGGTCACAGTCCGGGTACCGTTCTGAATACACCCTGCAGGCTTCAGCTGCATTTCGTCGACACTCGCCATAGATGAGTATCATCTCCGCCTTTTCAGAGTTCGAATACACCATGGTCACAGTTCCTACAACACTACACTATCACAGACGTCTGGTAACACGGTGTACTACAGTTGGTCTGCGTGCGGAGACGAATGCAGAATAACAATAGCAGCAAGCGCTACATGCGGACACTGCGACAGCTAGATCAAACCACAACAGTGCACTACAGCCGTACTCGTAAACACGGTCGTCATCGTAAACATGTCCCTGCAGATTCTGCTCGCCGACCGTGGCCCGTGTTTATTAGAACACACAACTGAACGTCGGAGGTTTCAAGCGTCAACTTTAGGTTACAATATCTCCGGATGTAATTAACATTTTACAATGCAACAAACGGCACTGATGACGTATTTGTTTATATGTTCAGATGTGCTAACAAAATTAACGTGGTTCCATTTAAAAAACGTAGGTTTGTGTTAAAAAACATACTTCCGTACATTTTTGTATGGTTTGTATTAAACAATTACACTAGCCCCTCTCCTCACGTTCGGTCTGTGGAATCGGTTCGTCAGTATTTGATGTGGTTTACGAAATATATCCAGCGGTAACGTTAGGTGACTCATTCTGTATGTATATATCAAAACTCTAAGCCAATGGGCGCGTAGATCGCTGTTACCAGGCGGATCTGACGTCACGTTTGCGGATATTGTGACGGAAGTTTGTCTCGGAACACTGTCTCATATTGTAAGATCCTACTCCAAAATAGTCGGATCTTGTCCTTACTAATTTTGCACAACATTGCCTCTTATGATGTTCTCGTTAATGCCCCTTGCTGACGCATAATTGTCAGAAGGGCATGTAGCCTGACTGCTACTGAGCATTCCCGATCGCGTAAATGTGCGTAATAATTAGCATGAACACTTGAAGGGGATGCACGTATGCATCAAAAAATGGTTCAAATGGCTCTGAGCACTATGGGACTTAACATCTATGGTCATCAGTCCCCTAGAACTTAGAACTACTTAAACCTAACGAACCTAAGGACAGCACACAACACCCAGCCATCACGAGGCAGAGAAAATCCCTGACCCCGCCGGGAATCGAACCCGGGAACCCGGGCGTGGGAAGCGAGAACGCTACCGCACGACCACGAGATGCGGGCACGTATGAGTCAAACGTTATTTATGGTTGTATGTCATAATTATGTGTTATTTATAGTTGTTCAAAGCAGAGATACAGTAGAAAAATACGTAAAGACTTATTATAGGTTAAGTGAACAATTTAGACACTTTGGCACGTTAAACTACAATATTCTGGAGCGACAGCAGTAGAGCAAGGAAAGCCAGCAGGTGTATCGACATTGTTCACGTTTCTGCCCAACGTGAGAAGGCCGATGACCAGCTGAGTTTGCGCAGCACCTGTTAGCACTTCGACAGGTCGAGGGCCAAGCAGACGGTCAGTGCTTCTAAGGAGAACAACAAGCAGCGCATTTTGCGCATCAGCGGTCGAAGATCCAAGAACTGTCAGCATACTGAACTGCCGTGCATGACATATCTGGCGATGCGGAGGAGGATGAAAGGGCAATGCCCGACCACGGCGGCATAGAGGTAAAACAATGGAAAGCCGGCAGTAGTGTCGACAATGGTCACGCTTCTGCGCAACGTGAGAAGCATAGATCAAACTTCGCGACATTGGCGAAAACACCGAATAAATAACCCCGGCAAACAGGCATGAGGGCGTCCTTCGAGAGGAGAAAGAAGAGACGAAGAAACATCGCTTGGACGGACAGACCTATGGTTAATCAGTGGACGTCATACTTCGTTACAACGACTTAGCCGCTACACTGCTTGACAGAAGAAGAGGCCGGCCGAAGTGGCTGAGCGGCTCTAGGCGCTACAGTCAGGAACCGCGCGACCGCTACGGTCACAGGTTCGAATCCTGCCTCGGGCATGGATGTGTGTGATGTCCTTAGGTTAGTTAGGTTTAAGTAGTTCTAAGTTATAGGGGACTGATGACCTCAGAAGTTAAGTCCCACAATGCTCAGAGCCATTTGAACCATTTGAACCACAGAAGAAGAGGTCGGTACTGCGCCAGTAGGTCAGCACAGAGGATACCATCCCAGATGTTACCAGAAAGAAGTTCGTGTGGTACTTACCCAGGAGGCTGGTGAGGACGAAGGGACTGCGACCTCACCAAATGGGTCATCTGTGAACCTAGAGGTTCATGAACTCCGCCAGAAGAAGCCGAACCTGAGGGTCGCTTGTTCTATCTGGAACTGAGCATTCTGCGCCACGCCTTAGCCGCTTGTTAATAACGCAACGAACGAATTCAAAGGAGAAGACGGTCACTGGAATCTGCACGCTACGATTCCGCCGCTCCGCTGCCGCGGGGAACTGAGCGAGTTAAAATATATTGTATTACTCTGGTTGTTTAAAGGGACTTACGCCTCAGTAAATGTGTGTTAGTGGAACCACCAATGTTTCTCTCACGCCTCACCCACTGAGCCAAGTAAAAAAACATTCCACCATCCACAACGTGTCGCTTTCTCTCCCGCAATCCCTGACAAAATAATGATCTTTGCTCCCCTCTGTCACTGACGACAGTATCTAGTGTAACTAAACACTGACCCACTACACAAATGATTTGTAGCAAAGAAGATATTCTTTACAACAAATGCTCAATACACCAGCCGTAATTCATCAACAACACTTGTAGTCGAGGGACAATGTTGTTCACGCGGACTGAGGTCTGGGAACGTGGGAGGCCGAGTATGACGGACACATTGTCATCGAAAAACGAAGTACGCAAGAAATGTTTCACACATGTGGCAATACGGGATGGAGCGTCATTCCTGAATACAGGTGGTACTTTTCAGCAGGTGTTTGTCAGAGAGGCTACAGCTCATTTTATACACGATTCTCATGCGGTGTCACTGACGTACTGTCCAGTGCCTAATATCGTCTAGGGCCCCCGCGAGCAGCAGAAGTGTCGCAGCGCGACGTGGCATGGACTCGACTAATGTCTGATGTAAAGCTGGAGGGAATTTACACCATGAATCCTGCAGAGCTGTCCATAAATCCGTAAGACAAGCGGGTGGAGATTCTTCTGAACAGCACGTTGCAAGGCATCCCAGATATGCTCAATAATGTTCATGTCTGGGGAGCTTGGAGTCCAGCGGGAGTGTTTAAACTCAGAAGACTGTTCCTGGAACCACTGTGTAGCAATTATGGACTGTGCGGTGTCGCATAGTCTTGCTGGAATTGCCCAAGTGCGTCGGAATGCACAATGGATATGAATGGATGCAGGTATCAGAATGATGCTTACGTACGTGTCACCTGCCAGAGTCGTATTTAGACGTATCAAGGGTCTCATATCACTCCAAATGCACACGAGCCACGCCACTGCAGAGCCTCCACCAGCTTGAACAGTCTCCTGCTGACGTGCAGGGTCCATGGCTTCATGAGGTTGTCTCCATACGCGTAAACGTCCGTCCACCCGCTCGATACAATTTGAAACGAAACTCGTCCGACCAGGCAACATGTTTCCAGTCATCAACAGTCCAATGTCGGTATTGACGGGCTCAGGGTGGGCATAAAGCTTTGGGTCGTGCAGTCATCAAGGGTACACGAGTGGGCCTTCGAATACGAAAGCCGATATCGATGATGTTTCGTTGAATGGTTCGCACGCTGACATTTGTTGATGGCACAGCATTAAAATCCGCAGCAATCTGTGGAAGGGTTGCTCTTCTGTCACGCTGAACGTTTCTCTTCAGCCGTCGTTGGTCCCGTTTTGTAGGATCTTTCTCCGGCCGCAGCGATGTTGAAGACTTGATGGTTTACTTGATTCCTGATATTCACGGTATACTCCTGAAATAGTCGTACTGGAAAATCCCCACTTCATCGCTGCCTCGGAGATGATGTGTTCGATCGCTCGTGCGCCGACTGTAACACCACTTCAAACTGACTTAAATTTTGATAACCTGCCGTTGTAGCAGCACTAACCGATTTAACAACTGCGCCAGACACTTGTTGTCTTATATAGACGTTGCTGACCGGAAACGCCGTATTCTGCCTCTTTACGTATCTCTTTATTTGAATACGCACGCCTATACCAGTTTCTTTGGCGCTTCAGTGAACATACGACTACATAAGAATATTCTCGAATATATTGACTTGGGTGATACATAAGCCTTACCTACATCATTAAAGACATAAGAGATACATTTCTGTAACAGTGCAGTAGCTCAGAAACGTTAGAGACATCGGCCTTATGGCGTCGCGGTCGCTAATGGGTAACACTGCAGAACGCAAGTGTCATGTATCCAAGTATGGCTACTACAGAGTAGCTGCTGAAGATAATTTTCGACTTATGAAGAAGCTAAATCTGTTACGGCAGACGAGTGTGAGTAGGGAGGATGATGCTAGTCTAGATTAAACACATCTCCCTAGCGAAACCCGGATATGTATATGCTTGGTAGTCTTAGTATATCGCTCACCAGTTGAGTTCCATGTCACTAAGTTTTATGGCGCTCACAAAACTGAAATTACATCAGAAAATTACATACTGATTTTTTTTCTTTTTTTTCGTGTTGCCACCTCGTTATGTTAGTTTCAATTTCTGTTGTCACTGAGTTGCTGCTTTGACTGCTCGTCAGTGGGAAGCAGCGCCTATAGATATAGCCATAACGTGTTATCTTGGCTGCACTGCTATTACTTCCCGGTTGTCGTCTGTCGTGGAGTCAGTTGGACGTGCCAGGAATGCAGTTCTGATCTGCCAGTCGGGGAGTTGGAACGCGGCACTAGTTCAGTCGGGTTGGAGCAGCAGTGAGGTCCGCATGTCCATGGCTCGCCCGACCGTTGCTGCCACGCATCACTTGAGCCGGGGCGGTCTTCGTGGATCTCCGGTCGGTCGTCCTACTGGACAACGTGAATTGACTCGCCGATCGCTTATGGGTTGGCTGTGTGTGTGTGTATCGACCCCAGATTTGTCTTCGTGATTGCACAGCCACTGCTGAGTGTCGTTCAAGCCTTTGTGCAAATGTTTGTCAAACTGTGTGTGTAGTTGGTGTCATTTCCACTGGCAACTTGTTTTAAATGTTGTCCGCGCACTGGCAGTGAGTCGGTCAGTTAGAGCGGATCAGCAAGTAAGTCTCCGCACGACGCAGTTGGATGTGCCCTCTGGCGGTCTCTGTGCAGTGCCAGAGCGTGTGGGGGCTGCTCCGAGTGCTACGAGGTTCGTGGCTCACCGACGCAGGACATGAAAGCTGAGTGGTGGTTTAATTACCGAAGCCACGTCTGTTCACGTTGTCCCCTTGGTTGGTGATTCGCTGCTGGCGGTATTCCTGGAACCAACAGCGAGTGTTCGAGTTGGTGAAGATTTAGCCACCGTGTGGTGGAATTAAGTATATTTGTCGGTTTGAAATACAAGTACACCAGCGGAATTTTCTGCCTTGTGGCCGTTAGTGTTCCGGTTATCTACCCTGCTCGCTGACGTAAATTAAGGCAGTGTCCTTTCCTCACCTGTTGTCGGTGTCCAACATCGTGTGTAGTTTTGACAGCTAAATGTACTTTTGTTAGTGGGCAGCTATGTATGTAACGTTTTGGCTTTTGAATTCTCGTATGCTGGTCGGTGGTTAGCAAGTCGTCTTGTAGGTGGGTTCCTGACTGTCTCTTGGTTGTGTTTCCAGCGGATCGAGTATAGCTGGGCCAAATTCGTGTCTCACCTAAGCGAACGTTAAGCTTTCAAGGGCAGACCGAGCCCCCTGGAAACTTCTGAGCGCCGTTGCCTATACTGCCTTTGGCGTTTAATTGTGTATTTTTAATGGCTCATAACCGATGGTTGGAATTTATATTCTTGTAATTGTGTTTTTAAAATCAAAGGCCTTGAGCCGTTTTAAAAGTAAGTTTTTCTAAATAGGAGAAGTCTTACACTGTCTGAAGATAATGCTTGGGCCTTCTGCCTGTTGAAAATTTATTGTATTGTTCTAAAGCATCGGCCTTCAGCCGCTAGAAGTTTCAAGGATCTTACTTATCAAGTATTACCTTTTGGAAGATAAATCTGTGGGCTTTGTGCCTGTTGAAAATTTATTGTACCGTATGTCTTTAAAAGCATCGGCCTTCAGCCGCTTTAAGTTTTAAGGTTCTTACTTATCAAGTATTACATTCTTTCACGATAAAGCTGTGGGCCTTCTGCCTGTTGAAAGTTTGTCATAGTTGTATTGTTCTTAAAATGATAGGCCTTCATCAGCTTTAAAATATTGGATTCTTACTTATCAAGTCTTACATCACTTGGGCTTAAATGCTATTTAAGGTTAAAATCTTTGGGCTTTCTGTCTTGGAAAACTGGTTGCAGTTTTTTTTTTTTTTTTAAGCAAAGGCCTTCAGCCGTTTTGCAGTAAGGTTTCTTATTGGTCATAAAGCTTGGGCCTTCTGCCTATTGAAAGGTTACTGTAGTTATGTTGTTTTAAATTTATCGGCCTTCGGGCGCTTTTAAAAAACTTAGTCTGACTAGTTACGTCTTACATCGCTTGGCCTAAATACTATTTAAGGTTAAAGCGTAGAGCCTTCTGTCTCGAAAATATATAAATATATATATATATATATCAAGCAGTTATATTTAATTCATGGCCCTTTAGCCGTTTTAGAATTAAAGACGTTTTCTGTCGATAGTCAAGCTTAGAAGTTGCGCTGTAATGTTTGGACAACTAAATAAAGTGTTATGTTTGGAGTGTAACTGACAGCCGCTCATTCTGGCCCCCTTCCACAATTCCTGCTACTTGTCCTGTCCTGCGGGCATAGCAGGGCGTCTCAACTACATCAGAATAGAGGTTCGGAAGATGTCTCCATATCTTCCAACTATCAGAATACCTATTCCGTCTGCCAGACAGTGCGTTCTGACCGCCAGCACGATGTTGGGATGTTTCGCACACAAATGCGGCGTTCTGTTGGGTTCTTTAAATGTAGACGATCCCCTGGCAAGCTGAACGCTGTACACTATTACACTGCGCAACTTAACTGAAGGATCACTTTCACGAAACTCCGTGTTGTCTCCCAGTGAGTAAGTTTGAAATTTGGCACCACGGTCCATAAAATCTTCCCCTGTAATAGCGCATGAGCGTGGCCCCCTGCGGCGTCACCCTCGGTGTCGATGACGCTTCAAACAGAAAAGTGTGAACACACCTCGAAAAAAGCCATGTGAGCTGCAAGGTGGGTTAATGAAGTCAAATTGACACCAAATTTCACAGTACTTCTGGCCAACGCCATCGTGGGCGTGTCACGCGATGAGAAAGCCATCAAAGGTACTCTTTTAAACCCTGCTTTTAACGCCTATGCCATGTATGTCACAACCACGACACTCAGCGTTGAATCACGTGATTTTCTCATGGGTGGCCGAGAAAAACATTTCAGACCTCACCGCCGCTCAGAGTCGACACGAAAAGGCATGAGGAAGTGGCATAAAAGGCGACAATGAAACCATCCTTTTCTATGAGGCGTTGATTTCTACATATTTCGCCGTCAAAACGACAGTTCACAGTGCGATGAGCAACAGGAAGATGTTTTTGACAACCTGTGGCACTGCTGTCACCGTTGGATGTTTCAACCAATCTCTGAGGACATTGTGGGGCTGCATCGCCGTTGGACATAATATCAACCCGTTGGCGGGGGGGGGGGGGGGGGGGGGGGTTTACAGTGCGAGAGCAATTTTTGTTCTTGAGTACAGAAAGGATCCACTAGGTACCATTCAAAACCATTCAACGAAATGTGAACGTGATCCGAAACAGTTACAGAAGGGCCGAGCGGATGACACCTCTGCACGTTGTCAGGATTGGTCTGGAAGCGATTGTAGCGCTAAGAAGACATTCAGTGAATCGTTTATTTTGACAACTTTTACAAAGAGTGGTGCACCGTTGGCCATAGCTGCCTCCTGCCCTGGTCACGCCAGTCCTTGGCGCCAGCGTCCTAACAAGACGCTGCTCCTCTTGCATCGATACGGATGCTTAGCCCAGTCTGGTACAGCATGGATAACTGCTACCGGCTGAAGAAGTGAATTCGATCCTACTCCATGCCTCTTCTTCCCACCACACTATCCGCGATGTGGTGTAGGCGGCAGGCGTTGAACCCAGTACCGTCGGCTTGGTAGGTCCCGCACCTGGAGACGCTTCGGATGGCGGTCTGCTGGGAGCCCTGGTCGTCGTCTTCCGTCCCACACTCATAGAGTGCAGCACTGCTGATGGTAGTTCATCAGCTCTCCCACCAGTAGTGGTTGGTGTGACACAGGTTCGTCAGTAGAGTTCAGCTCTGCGGCGCTCCACGGCCGGCTGGTACGGCGCTGGTTGATCTAAGACAAGACTTACTAAAACAACATGGTCATGGAATGGAATGTCGTCGACACAGACACCATCGTTCCCATTGACCTGAACCGTTCGCCTCTACTTTTAGCTGGGGCTCCGGTATTTTAAGAGCTCTCCGTAGTTCTGCGACGTGCGGTTAACTAACGATGACCGCATGTGGCCTCGTTATTCTGCTCCCCTTGCTTTAATTCTCTCGGGAGCTTGTTTTTATGAGAGTTTTGCCTAACCGTGTATATTGCTTCTTGCAGCATCCCCCGTGCGTGTTATTTTGCTTAGTCCTTTTTCGTTTTCCCGTTGCGTGTGCTCCCTCTCACTCAGCCACTGTACAGTTGCAAACTATGCTGCCCATCTGTCTTGCACCACGGCGCTTCCTCGCCCGCCGCTAATCGTGGCGTAAAAAGCCTATCTTACGTCAAGGTGGTTGAACTCAGTTAAAAATTTTATAACATGGAACCCGCATTACTCTGTGACGTAACACAGCAAAGGGTACATATGCTTTTTCAACCCACCTGTTTTCCTCCTTCCTGTAGTGTGATCACGCGGGAGTGCAACGTTAATATGTGCGTTATTAAAACGGCAAAGGGTCCCTCTAAGATTCCCCAGTAGGACAACAGCTTCGGTGCCAGCTTTGGAACTTTTTTGGGCTCTTTACAAATGTATCTGTGAGAAACTCTGACACGAATGCAGCCTGGTGTTTCGTCTAATGCCTGAAGATAGACAAACCGCACCCAAGGGTTGTCGAAAGGGCTGCCTAACCCTCAGGCACTGGAGCAACCGCCAGCCTGACTTGGTGTAATTTCTGAAGGAACATTTCCAATGTGCTTAACAAAGGTGCGTGGAAGACACCGAGGGTGTTGCAGATCTGGGGAGAGGGGGCTGGGTTTGTCTTACATGGACGCCTTGTATCCACGCACTTGTTAATGTTGCACTCCTTCGTTATTGCGCCACAGGAGGACGGAAACAGAACGGCTGAAAAAGCGCAGCTACCCTTTGCTGTTTCGGATCACGTTCAGATGTCGTTCACTGGCTATGAACGGTCCCTAATGGTTTCAGTCTGTACACAAGAACAAAACTTGGGCTCGCTCTGTACTCCAAAGTGGTGCGATGACGTTCGATGGGGATGCAACACCACAAGTTCCTTAGAGAAAAGTTGAAACGTTCGAAGCAGTCGGGAGTGTCAAAGGTTGTCAAAAACATCTTCTCGCTGCTCATCGCATAGCGAAGTGTCGATTTCGGCTGCGAAATGTGTGGAATCTCGAGGTAAAGGGGTGGTTTCATTGACGCATCTCACCTCCATCGCATAGATATGATAAGAAGGAGTAAAATGTGGGTAAGAGGGGCTGTTACGACCTTCTCATCGGGTTAACATCCACGGTAGCGTTGGGCAGATTTTCTGTGACATTATAAGCCAACTCTGCTGCTCACACGAACTTCTGAGGTAAGACCTTTTTTTACACGTGTGTCGACACCTGGCTGTTTGAAGCGTCGCCGAGCCTAAGTGTGACGACGGAGGGCGCCACGCTTTTGCACCGTTGCAGAGGAATGTTTTAGGCACCTTTGAGGCAAACTTCAAAGTTATGTGGTGCAATGGAAGGCAATTAAGATGTTTCGAAAAAGTGATCCTTAAATTTTTTTTGCACAGTGTAGTTATAAAAGATAGTCCGTTCTATGGGTATGTACTTCCACTTACTCCTTCATTATCTTCGGATATTATGTGGTCCTACTCTTAATAAGAGATACATCATGAGCAAATGGTGACTGCTATTGTTGCGCACCGAGCGCAGACATCATTCCCATTTGTTTATGGCGCCATTAACGGTATGTAGCGTCGTTAACGGCTTTGAATTGCTGTTTGTCATTACCATGGACCTCCTGGTAGCTTGTAAAGTTCTTCTTTTATTCTTTGCTCATTCACTTTTAGGCAGCCTGCCTTTTCTGGTCGCAGCTCGTGGTCGTGCGGTAGCGTTCTCGCTTCCCACGCCCGGGTTCCCGGGTTCGATTCCCGGCGGGTTCAGGGATTTTCTCTGCCTCGTGATGACTGGGTGTTGTGTGATGTCCTTAGGTTAGTTAGGTTTAAGTAGTTCTAAGTTCTAGGGGACTGATGACCATAGATGTTAAGTCCCATAGTGCTCAGAGCCATTTGCCTTTTCTGTTTTCTATTCGACTATTTACTAACTCCAACTAATTCTTAATTATTTAAACCGAAATTATAGTAATGGAGGAGAGAAGCAAATTTTAATTTTCTTGCAGTAATTTGAAACTATATCGAAGCAAAATATATTTTGACTTCTTGGGACAGAGTTTTCGAAATTGGAGAAGAACTCAGGCGAATTTTCCAGTGGAAATGTGGCTACAGTAGTAATAATTTTATGACTTTCAGATAGATGACAAAAATTACAAATTTCCTGTTTTTAATGTAGTTAAAACTGCGAAATGTTGAAGAGAAGGTGTTGTTTACATCTCAACTATATTTCCCAGGCTGCCGCCTTCTGTGTGGCTGCACGCTTATGATGCCCCCTCCCGCCTCCGCCCCTTTCGCGGACGATGCACGGAAGAGCGACTGATGGTAAGCTTCGTAACTTCGATTTTACTGGCGTCGTTGCTTCGCAAGATATATGGGGTAAGAAGTAATAGGTTTCTTGATTCTTCTTGGAACATACGCTTTTCGAATTTTATCTGAAAACCTCTCCGTGACGCCAGATTTGGAGCACTTGCACTACGAGTTATACGAATGTGTCGATGGCGCTCTCGTCCTTGAGAAACCATGCCGTAATGAAGTTATTATTGTTTTCGTATCCAGGACAGTATAGTTATTTATAAATTCAAAACGTATCTGCAATGTATACAAAATACTTAGTACACGTCAAATTGAATTTGAGACTCGATATTTGGCATTTGCATCTCCAGTAATGTAGCTCTGCCACCTCAAATTTTGTTGGCGCCGCGTCATTCCAGTTCGCAATTTGCTCAAAGTCTTTCATGTCTGTAGGCTAGTTAGAAACCAGCAGCGGGTTCTTCCTTTAGGTTTTTTGTTATTACTTCAAGTCATATTGTTTCGCCACAGTTCTATTCCGTTAGCGAAAGGTGATGGTGTAATGGATTCAGTTGTTCGAAGAAAGCTTTTTCTCGACTTCAGCTTAGTGCATGATGCTTCCTTTCCAAACACGGGAAGTCTGGAATCATTTTCCTGATCTTTTTTTCTCCTCTGCAACTGTTCTTCAGTTCTTTCTAATAGGCATAGCGGGAGCCATGCCTGTAAGCCTATGACTGGAGTTTGTCGTAGGCAGTTAGTTACAATACAGCCTGTCTCGTTAAGGGCAGTGTCAGCGTGCCTGATGTGTGCGTGTTCTGCTGCAGGGAAACACAGAGCTAGAGGAGACGTACGTATAACATAGCGTTGAGCCTCCCATGCGCTAGCTTCCACAGCGACCTCTGCCGCACCCACGCTGATTGCAGTAAGCAGCATCACCCCATCGCGTCCGACCTCAGTACATTGGTACGAACACTCAGTCGGAAACTAGATGTGTTATCAAATTTCCGGACGCTCCGTCAGGAGAGCTGCGTGATGCCTGGGACATCTGAATGTCAACAAGCCTGCCATATAGCCGGAAAGAGGCATAGAACCGGCGACAGCTGTGGCGCGGGCCACAACCATGTGCCCCGAGAACCGTTGTCACTCTACTGCTGTTCGCCGGTGTAACCACTATCGTACATGGAAATGAGCGTTTGGCGTCATTGGCCGGGAGGCTCCTTGCGGGGCAGGTCCGGCCGCCTTGGTGCCGGTCTTATTGCATTCGACGCCACATTGGGCGACCTGCGAGCCGGATGGGGATGAAATGAGGACGAAGACAACACCCAGTCCCTGAGCGGAGAAAATCCCCTATCCAGCCGGTAATCGAACCCGAGCCCGTAGGACAGCAATCCGTCACGCTGACCACTCAGCTGTCGGGGCGGATCATAGTTCATCATCCTACGTGATGGCCCGCCGCACGGCTCCAACGGATTGAGGATCGAACTATATCCCTTCAAGCCACCGACCTCCTTGGCATCTACTGTCGCCAGGCGCCACCAGCCAGACGTCGGGAGCCGGGGTTCGCTCCTCGGATGACCCCTAGCTCGATCTACCCCGCCGCCGCGTCGGCCAGCAACGTCTCACAACCGTCGCTGGACTGGGAGGTAGGGTTACGTGGCCAGCACTAACACTCAGTTACGCCAAGTCGCGCTTCACTGTTTACAAGCTGTCTGGCGAAACACGGCAAAAAATGACCGTGGGTTCGACATCCGTGTACTGTCTCTCTGTACTGGATCTCCGTAGGCGTAACCTAAGAAGTGAAGCAACTGCTTCCTATCGGAGTGCGACTGGATGTGTTCCTGCCCACACTAGACAACCCACGTACCGACCGCCCTAATAAGTCTACTCGTTGCCTCCCCTCTCTCCAGGGGTGTCGACGACCTCATGCACTGTTGACGTCATTACAGACAGGCTCTCCTTTAACAGTCCTTCCTAGTAAAAATCACACTGCCAACCCGTACTCAAGAATTCAAAAGATAATTAATTGGATCCTCGCAATGAAATTCAATCTGGCGTCTGCTTTACGTAAAATAATTTTTGTGTGTTCTTTCTAATAAAATCCTGTTTGAAACGTAGCAAGGTGGAATACCTCCACTTGCAATACCCCACTTCTAACGTACACAGGGCGGTCAGAAAGGGTGTTACAGAGGAGTTTGTGCTGAAAAATAACTGTTAAGAAAAAAATTCGATACGTTGAGCCATTTCCGGGCTATTTAATTTTGAAGTTAGCCAATGAGGTCGTCGCGAAAAAATTCAAGCAGTCTGCCAGAGACAGTGTCGCCAAACGCGTTCTTCGTTTAGTTTGCTCAGAACGAACGAACTTGGGTTTTGATCGCCTACCTTAAATGTATCACTTCCGAAGAAGACACATTTTAACAGGTAATGAACCATCTGAACAATTGGTAACTCACGAATCCACCACAGCTGCCTGTGCATTGCCGCAGTTTAGCGCTCGTAAGAGTTTGAATTTGCGCACTCGACGACCTGAGCAGCCAACGTAGTGGTAAATAACTCGGAAACGGCGCAACGTATCGATTTTTTTTAACGATTGTTTCTCAGCACAGCCTCTCCTGCAACACCCTTACTTTTTATGAGCACCCTGTACACTATTTTCTTTTCACTACCTCTATTTCATACGATACACATGAGCGGCGAACATCTTGAATCTTCAAATTCTTATACAACCTGTATTTTTCAAAACTTCATTTCTCAACGTACAGTTTATAGGCTGCTTGTAATAACAATGTAAGTACTATACTGAAAAACATTTCATTTAAATAATTATTTGAAATTAAAATGAAGGACAGTTTCAAATTTGACCCCAGCAGTAACTGTTTGTCTTAGAAACAGCATATACTCGTATTATTCATCTTTATAATGAGCATCTTTCCGGAAATCTGTATATTTCAAAACTATTCATTCAAAACTGTTGGTTTCAAGAACGTTCGAATCCTATAATGTGATCCTTTCGAAGCTTCAATGTTTAAAAAAATGTGTTATTTTCAGTAACATGTTAGTTTAAGAAATGTTTCTATTAGAAAACACGGCTTTCCACAAAAATCTTGGCAGGTTTTGGAAATCCCAGTCCACACTACGACTCTCAAGTCATGAAACAGAACCATTATTTGTACCAACTTGAGGACATTGAGCCCATTTTTAATCAGAACAGTGCGTTTGCCTACTGTGTGTTTGTAATCTACGCTTTTCCTGTCTTTTACATACTATCTAAAATGTGATAGCACTATATGTCGTATCCTACACGCATCTTTAAGTGGGCGTTGCGCAAAAAGACGTAGGGAGTCCGTAACCAGCCATCAACGAGTAAAAACGTTGTGTAATGTTCCATGTCAATCAGTTTTATTTTCAAGCCATGCGGTAGCGAGCATTCCATCTGTAGAAATATTATGTTAGTGTTATGAGTTTTATATAGTCAGCGGGCAGCTAGCATTCAGACAATAGAATTACCTTTTACTAACTACTTAGGTCATTCATTAGTCTCCACCTGGCAGTAAGCTTGTAAAATAATGATTCAGTCACCATATTTTTAAGTGATATCGTGACATATAATTATTTATCATTGCCTCTTAAGTGTAAGTGGCAATACTAAATAATGACATAGCACGAGAACACTTGAAGATACGCTGACTGAAGTTAGCTGACCTGTCATTGCGTTATTCGTTTTGTGACGCAGATCACATATGAAAGGGCCTAAGCATTTCACTTGAATAACCTTGACCAATATTACTATGTATTCACAAAAGCGACAAATTTATGAGCTCCCGCCTTCTATTTGAATAATTTCTTTGCGCAGTCTTTACCTGGATTCAAATGTACGTTGGATACTATTTTACACCGGTTTCATAAAACAGTCTGTCTAATAATTATAGTTTTATGTGTTCTTTTCTGATATCATTTACAGGAAGTTTTATATATGACGTGATAGTGTGACACTAAGATGCGAAGATGTGTCACATTTTAAGTAACATGCTCAACTTGACTACTTCGCCTGACTACCTAAACTGTAAGCTCCTCTATTTATATGTTAGCTCTCTGATCAGAAGTAACACCACACCGATTAGTGGACACGAATATGAGGTGTGTCCAGCCTTCGTATTTATGACGGCTTGTACTACGATGAGGATACTTTCAATGAGGTGTCTGTCTGTGGTGGAATGCCAGCCGATTCTTCCTCAACAGCGGCAGAACCAGTGTAGGTGGTGTTGTTGGAATCTGGGGTCTGGAGAGATGTCGATGTTCCAACTGTTCCCAAAGGTCTTACAATGGTTTCAGGTCGGTACTCTTGGCAGGACGATCGATTTCAGGAATGCCGTTGTCCAGAACCATTGACACACGGATTACGGTTAATGACATGGTGCATTGTTATGCCGATACAATCATCGTTTCGGAACTGTTGCCCTACCGTAAAATGTGTTCATACCTTTCCACATCTGCATAATTGCAACAAGGCGACCACACCCTAACCACGAAGAAAACCGTCGTAGCATAATACCACACCTCAGTATTTCACTTTTGGCACCACACTTGATGGCAGATAACGTTTCTCGGCATTCGCCAAACCAAATCCTTCCATCAGATTGCAACAGGGTATAGAGAGATTCATGACTCCAAAACACTTGTTTGCAGTCAACCACGGTCCAGTGCAGTCGATTTTTACACCACCTCAAACGACGCTTATCACTGACAACAGAAATGCGTTGCTTATGAGAAGCTGCTCGACCTTTGTGCCCCATTTCTTTAAACTCTTGACGACCAGTAATTGTACCACTTGGACTGCTGGTAGTTGTCTGGTACTCACGAGAGATTCTTTCTACCGATTTCAAGATATTTTTTACAGCCACCCTGCACGACGCTCGATGGCCCCTGTCCGTCAATCCTTTAGAAAAGTTGAAATGTCAACGATGTATCTGTTAGCAGGTGATTTCCAATTTCGGTTTCCCTAATCTACCTTCGAAGTGACTGAGTTCTTCTGACCGACCAATGCTGCTGTTACTGCTTCTCTGCTGGCGACACTCTACTACAACACACTACTACCCCCCCCCCCCACCCCCCCATACCCCCGCCTTCTAGCGTAACATAGGGAGGCCAATTCCGCAGCACATAGGGACATCTGGGTGCTTTTCATCAGATACTGTTCCTTTTACAGTTCTGATCTTGGGAAAGAAATGTGTCTTCCAGTGACCTTTTTGGAATGTGTATTTGTGAGGGATACACAGCAGGGTAAATGTGAACACTGACAGATACTATCCCTTATCGTTAGTGATGAGAAATGGTGTCTGTGTGCTACCATAAGGAAAAGAAAGGAATCGTTGATCCCAAACAAAGCCGGCCGAAGTGGCCGTGCGGTTCTAGGCGCTGCAGTCTGGAACCGCGAGACCGCTACGGTCGCAGGTTCGAATCCTGCCTCGGGCATGGATGTGTGTGATGTCCTTAGATTAGTTAGGTTTAAGCAGTTCTAAGGGGACTGATGACCTCAGAAGTTTTCCCATAGTGCTCAGAGCCATTTGAACCATTTTTTTTGTAAGTTGGTTCCGAGTAACGGTTGACAAATAGTTAGGAACTGCAGCTTTTTAACTAACAATTTTTGGTATTTATTATTAACTAGGGATAATGTCTTATGGTGGCATGACCCATAATTCTTGTTTTAGTTTATACATTCCAAACATTTTATATATAAGTTAGTTAGGTTTAACTAGTTCTAAGTTCTAGGGAGACTAATGACCTCAGAAGTTGAGTCCCATAGTGCTCAGAGCCATTTTGAACCCATCCCAAACAAAGCAGCAGCAATCTGTTCAAAAACCTGCGCGCATCCACGAAAGATGTTTTGCATGAGGTGGAACGGCCAAGAGGGGTGTACTACGAATTGCTTCACCGCTGCGTAACCATCACCGCTGACATTTATTGTCAACATCCGAGATGTCTTGCAGAAGCAATCCAAGAACAACGACCAGGAGGACTGTGTGAAGTGATGCTACTCCACAATAACGCCCGCTCGCATTCTGCTAGATTGACAATAAGTATTATACAAGAACTGGATGCGGAAGTGAATCTGCGCCCATCTTATTCAAGTGATCTTGCACCCTCAGATATTCACCCTTCCGCTCTCTATCAAATAACCTTCAAGAAGCTTCGTTTCCAGATGTAAATGCGATCCGAGAAGGCTAGACGAGTTCTTTGCCTCAAAACCACGTGATTTCTACAGTCGCGGAATCGGAAAGTTACCCCAGCGTTGGCATACGTTCAGAGGTAGTGAAGGTGAATATAGTACTGATAACAAAAGTCTCAGTTATGTGTATATGATATGTTTATTAATTTTACCGAATAAAACGTTACGAACTTGAACGCCAACCCAACATTATTACCAAGTTCCCACTCCTTGTCATCTAAGTAATCCTTCACGGTGCAGAATGTATTGCTTAGCAGGCACTTTTTAACTGCCTTTTTCAACAATTTAGTTTTAGTAATCTCTTTATTATCTTATTGTAATAGCACATTTGGAGTTTTAGGTTTATTCTCTCTTGGTAATAAGAAGCTCAGTTTGATCTCTCACCACGATCATGGACAGAGCTGTTTTTGCAGTGCCAGCCGGGGATGGCTGAGCGGTTCTAGGCTCTACAGGCTGGATCCGCGCGACCGCTACGGTCACAGGTTCGAATGCTGCCTCGGGCATGGATGTGTGTCATGTCCTTAGGTTAGTTAGGTTTAAGTAGTTCTAAGTTCTAGGGGACTGATGACCACAGATGTTAAGTCCCATAGTGCTCAGAGCGATTTGAACCATTTTTGTTTGTGCAGTACTTATTAATGTTAGTTTTGATGTGCACAACTGACTGCTAAACGTACTTTCATTGTGTAGTTAAAATCCCCATTGATTTTAACAGATCTTCACAATGAGCTCGACTACTAGGAGACTGCATCTTCAGGTCAGAGACCACGTTGTGCCCATGACCAGTCAATAGCCACAGACTAATTATGTAGATTAGTCACAGTGCAGAGAGGTCGGAGACCCTGCTGCCGTTCTCGACAGCACTCCACGAGTGGTCACTCGGTCTGAGCGGAGATCTGAACGGGGAATGGGCAAGTGCCTGCGTGCGCGTGGAGTGATCATGAATGAACCATTACGATACAGACTGGAGACGGGAAAAGCACTGTCTTACTGAGGAAGCACAGATATCACGAAGGACGATAAGTAAACAAACGGAAGAGCGTGATTTTACGCCACTTTGAAAGTTTGAAGTGATAGACGGCACATTCAGTTTTTCGATAGTTTTTCTTCCAGTAACTCAGCGACAGGTTATTGCTATCATTTTACAGAGATGTTCTGTAACCAGTATCAACATGCAGTATAAGTTCACTGAATCGTCTCTCTGAGAAGTTGCAATACGACACAGGGCCGGTTTGAGGCCCAAGCGACGCAAGCCTCAATGAAGTATGTGTATGAATATGAGCCTTTTGGGGCACCGAGTTGAGAGGGTCTTCCAAGTGCCACATTTATATTCAGTGCGTACCACGATTATTAGCGCGAATTGATTCGGCTGAAAGGGTACGAGAGAAAAAGGAGGTGAGGCCGAATGATAAGTTGCTTGTGTAGAATAGTGTTCGCGCCCTGGGTGAAAGTGCAGTCATCTCTGGTCGTTTCCGCGCCTTTCCATCCAATCAGATCCACCTTCCATATGAAAGGGACGCTTTCCTGGAGGAAGCGGAGGTGGCAATTTGGCAGGTTTGCTGATAACATGCTATTCGGTTTCTGCCTCGGAGTTTCGGACTTCGTTTGATGATTTTTCTGCCGTTTCGCCAGCGCGAGGGGCTGGCGCTGTGAAAGCTTCATGCTCCATTGGTTTTGACGAAGTCAGCAGTGATGGGTGAAGCTTTGACAATTCTGGGTTATTTTTCACTAGATTCGAGTGTTAAACTTGTGATTAATTGCGAAAGCGAGCTGATATATAGGCGCGAGATGTCTCAAAAGTTCAGAGTCTTTCCCGTTAGCTCGAAGCTGGTTACAAGATCATGTTCTGGTTATTTAGCTCGGCGCATTGTACATTCAAATTCGTCATTCTTTCCTGCAATTTGAGTCATTCTATGTATTGCTGGAAGTCGTATATACAAATCTGAATCTTTGTCATTATTTGCTGAATTTTAAGTAAATGTGGGTCATTTAATTGAATTTTCTGTTGCTTATTTCTACTTCAGCGCCTAATTTGACGGATACTAACGTACATTTACGGAGCACCCTTCATTTAACGCCATCTTACACACACATGTTGCAAGTACTGTGTTGTCTACTTAAATGTTGCAGATAATGAGAAATAATTCAGTTCTCACATAGTATTCTCCACTAATAACGACAAGTATTCAGCTGTTTACACGCAGATTTTTGGTTGTGAATATAAGTTTTGTCGTCGATTACGGAGTGCAGAACTGATGTGACAGCTTATGTACAATGTCTGTTTTCGTTTTTCCATGAAATAAAATGCGGTCAGAGTTCTTAAATAGTGTAACAGTTCTGTCACTAAATGTAACTGGGTTTTCCCTTTTGATGCTAGTCAGTTGCCAGGATGAGCATTACTGCAAAGGGCATTTGATTTTAAAGCATTCAGTCAGGATGAAAATACTAAATTAATTAATTTTTCTCTCTTAACAACATGTGGGCAGGGTGGGTTCTTCCTTGGCTCGGGTATGAGGTAGAATGAAACAGCATTTTTACATAAGATAACTTTTATTGCAATTTTAGTACAACTGTTTCCTTACTCGATGTTCTGGCTCGGAGAACGGCAGCTGTGTCGTTTGCGAAGCCTTCTGCTGCGGCAGCGGCGGCGTCTGATTACGCGTGGCGGTGTGTATCTCGTGTCGCCGTCTCGCCCAGCTGACTGGAGACGCGCAGCGCGAGGTGGCCCGTTTAATTATTGCGAGCGAAGTCGTGCATCGGATGGTGATACCTTGGATGTGGCGTCCCAGTGTTTCTCTTCTCTTCGCGTGTGTTGTGCGTCGACCAGCGGAGCGGCGTGGCGGGGGAAGGCCAGTGTCCCGGACTCGAACAACGGACTCCCGCTTGCCAGTCTTCGGTTGTCAGATCTTCATCACAGCTCACAGGTGACTGCTGATGTGAGGCTGCCTCGTTCCCGTGCTCACGAGTCACCCGGGTATGTAAAAATCAGACTTCAAATACCTTTTAACTTCTGTCTTCTGGCGCCGAGGCTGCTGCTTGCTATTCCATTACAGCGGCGGACTTGGTGCGTCTGTGCATGATGTAGTCTCTTCTTGCATGACGGTCTTCAGCACCGAAACTGCCTGAAAACTGCTGCTACTCTTCTCTTTTCCTTCGTCTTCTTCATCTGTCGGGCCCACTGCATCTCGCGTATTTATTCACTTCAGTCCACTGGAGGTGAACGACTTCACGGTCATTGCCTCGTCTGTCACGTTGAAAAGCTTCTCGAAGAATCTTTTTAACGTCGGTCATTGGCTCTTGGAGTGTAGGCGAGGGCCTTTGATCACATGTGACGACTGCGAAACACGTGAGCCGGTCATTGCCTCTTCTGTCACGTTGAAAAGCTTCTCGAAGAATCTTCTTAACGTCGGTCATTGGCTCTTGGAATGTAGGCGAGGGCCTTTGCTCACATGTGACAACTGAGAAACACGTGAGACGGTCACGTTGAAAAGCTTCTCGAAGAATCTTCTTAACGTCGGTCATTGGCTCTTTGAGTGTAGGCGAGGGCCTTTGATCACATGTGACGACTGTGAAACACGTGAGCCGGTCATTGCCTCTTCTGTCACGTTGAAAAGCTTCTCGAAGAATCTTCTTAACGTCGGTCATTGGCTCTTGGAGTGTAGGCGAGGGCCTTTGATCACATGTGACGACTGTGAAACACGTGAGCCGGTCATTGCCTCTTCTGTCACGTTGAAAAGCTTCTCGAAGAATCTTCTTAACGTCGGTCATTGGCTCTTGGAATGTAGGCGAGGGCCTTTGCTCACATGTGACAATTGAGAAACACGTGAGACGGTCGGGCGATGCCCTGACGGCTGAATCGACAGCGTCCGCTTATGTGGAACTTGCTGACTTCACGGTCATTGTCTCTTCTGCTCTGCTGTTCTGCCCGCTGTTTTCCAGTATGTAATTCTCTAAACTGAACCAAATTTTTCATTTATATTCTAATTTCTACTTCACTTTGATTTCACTAATTTATTTACTTAATTACCACTCAGCAATAGAGACCACCTCATGTGTGTGTGTTTGTGTGGCGACTTCGGTACCTGTAACACATCTTTGTACGCTGTCAGAGCACAGATCCCGATTCTGAACTCTACAGATTTTTAACTCTGTAGATGTGTTGTCCGAGCCATGCCTACGTGCAGAATGCTACAATCGAAAGAGGTGTGTGAAGCTTTGCAGTAAGTATTTGAAAAAAGAACTGCAGGTATATTTCATTGCAACGTGTTGCTCTGGGGACAACGATGTGCGACGGTGGCAAAAAAGTTCGTACGTCTTCAAGGACGTTATGCAGTCAATATGTGCAGCGACGTTGCGACTCTTGTATAAGTATAGGTGCAACATTTGAAGCGAAACATACTCTTTCTGGGGCGACTCAGGCAGCTACCTATGATGGTCCTGAAGGTCTGCTGGACGATAACTCTGCGGATTCCATCCCCGAAACTAAGGATTTGGAGACCAGTGGGAGGTAGCTTGTGGCGAACTGGCAGTGAAGTGGAACGCTATATGGAGAGATGGTGTGGAAGGAGGTTCCTAGGCCTATAAGGTACGTATCCTCATATGATCGCCTCGCAGAACACAAACGTACGGCAGTACAAAAACTTACTATGGCTCCGATGGCTGGAAACCGGATCGGTGTCAGTCGACCAGGGGCTTAAACTTTTGCAGTGTCCGTGAAGTTAAAATACTTGCTGTTACTTCCGATTCCTGATGTTGTCAATCCGTGTGTGTCATATTGGAGATGTATTTAGTCTGTCTGCGTACTCTAGAGCGAAGAGTTTTTGCCTTTTTCCGATCACATCTACTTCAACACTTAACTTTCACTTTTCACTGTGTATTGAATGTGTATGTTTACAGTGTGTCGTGTTGCGAGCTGTCGTTGTGTTGTTATCAAATGGTTCAAATGGCTCTGAGCACTATGGGACTTAACATTTGAGGTCATCAGTCCCCTAGAACTTAGAACCACTTAAACCTAACTAACATAAGGACATCACACACATCCATGCCCGAGGCAGGATTCGAACCTGCGACCGTAGCAGTCGCGCGGTTCCGGACTGAGCGCCTTAACCGCGAGACCACGGCGGCCGGCCCTTCTATTTGTCACTGGTATAAAATTTGTTATGTGCGCTGTCGCATTTTAACTGGTTGTGTATGGTATCATCTGAGGCTGAATTTGGCGAACAGTTCAGCATTTGCCTAAACGAGTTCGAAAAGCACGTGACAAAACTTGGCCCGTGTACAAGGTCACTGTCGAAATTTCCTGGCAGATTAAAACTGTGTATCGGAACGAAACTCGAGCTCGGGACCTTTGCCTTTCGCGGGCATGTGCTCTACCATCAAAGCTACCAAG
The DNA here is from genome assembly GCF_023898315.1 of Schistocerca nitens. Taxonomy (NCBI): domain Eukaryota; kingdom Metazoa; phylum Arthropoda; class Insecta; order Orthoptera; family Acrididae; genus Schistocerca; species Schistocerca nitens. Next base: position 996,439,990 of record NC_064614.1, on the reverse strand, counting down.
CACGACTTACGCTCCATCCTCACACCTTTAATTCTGCCAGTACCTCGCCTCTTTCCTTCCAAACTTCGTAAAGCGCTTGTCCGCGATAGGTAAAGGTCCCGAGTTCGAGTCTCGGTCCGGCACACAGTTTTAATCTGCCAGGAAGATTCATATCAGCGCACACTCCGCGGCAGAGTGAAAATCTCATTCCACATCACTGTCGTAAATCCTCTGGGTGCGTTCGATCAGGGTCTAGCTCGCCTCGCAAGCTACCAAGCTGTGCGTTACGTTATACAAAATTATTACAACGTCATAAATATATTGAATAAGATAACATAAACCATTTAATTATATTAAATATCTTAATTTTAAATTATTATAATATCTAAGACACTAACATGATTCCAAAAGAAGTAGTTTACTAACAGATTAATTTAACTTACCTAGATAGTACAAGCGAGGACCTTGTTGAGCAGTATGTCATGTAAAATAAGTTAAACATTGTTATAATAAACGCAACACTACCTGGAAGGCAGGTGAAAATTTATATATAAAAAAATCTTAAATTATATTTCCCGAATCGCCTTACATGCTTTGTCACGCACAAAATCCGCCACGTCTGGTCTGCACAGAGGCGGTGTTCCCGTGTCCATGGTGAACTCTGTACCCAGCGTAGTGCAATGCGGAGGTTCTCGACTGGAGTGGCAGGATTATTATCTGTCTGTCCGTCTGGTGTTGCAGTCCAATAGCGGCCTTTGAACCCCCATACGTTGCTGGAAGCGGCTATTGACCTTTTCGGGGATGGCTATCGAGGAACTTATATCGACACATTTCAAGCAATACGAAAAAAAGAAAACGCTGTGTCTGCATGACTTTGTATATATAGCCCACTGCATGTCTCGCTTTGAAGTACCTGTCCCAGATGTGTGCTCTATTGTGGCCCTGACTGTATTGACTCTGCCATCATCCTTGTCATCATAACTTTCTTCTGGTTGCAAAATCATTTATTGAATAAACTTTTTTGCTCGACGGTGGTTAATTTCGTTAGTTTCAACGGTATACGATAGCAAAAATAGGGTGTTTCAGAATTTCATCGTGAATGCATAAGTGGCAAAAGAACACCTGCAGTAGAGTCCACGTGATTAACTGAGTGGTAACGTATTTGCCTACCACGCAGTGGGCCCGGGTTCGTTTCCCTGCCATCCTGGATATTTTCTCCGACTTCAGGCTGGGTGTTGTGTTGTCCTCCTCGTCATCTCACTATCACCGACACGCAAGGCGCCCAATGTGGCGTCACCTGAAGTAAGACTTACCACTCGGGGGCCGAAATTCCCCAGATGGGGCCTTCTGGCCATCAGTGTCACACGATCACATGGATACGATTATTTTTTGCTTGGAAAATTTTTTCATTCGTGATTTATGAGTTATTTGTTTGAACCTTCAGTAAGGTTGTAAGAATTAATGAAGATAGTTGTGCACAAATTACATTTTATTAATGACATTTTCGTCTTTTTACTGGCCTTTATCCCGTATCTTCACTGGCATGGAAAGTTAATTTTTGGATTTGGCTTTGTTAGTGGAGTGTACAGGGTGGCCGGATGTCACCATGTAAGTACGATGCTTAGGTCTTGCGCAGAGCGTGCACTGATAACTTGACCTACGACCCATGAATCGGTATGCTACTTTTAGTACTTTGGGGCATTCAGACTTACAGTTACGAATATATATTGTTTCCGCCTTTTTCTCTGGTCATTTAATTAAGTTGTTCTTGTGACTTTCATCTTCTCTTTTATTACTGCCCTTATGAAATGACTCGTCAAAAGATATAAAAAATTAACAGAGCATTCATATTAATTTTACAATTGAAACCGGGTAGTAACCTAACTATTGTGAAATAATACACAGGATTGATAGTGTACAACTTATCACTGGTTTATTCAATTAACAGTGCTCAATAATGGAGGCAATAAATTAGTTTATAAGAGAAAAACGGTTGCCTGATCCTGGTAGAAAATAACCTGCTTCTCTTTAATCAGAAGAGCGCAACGCTTGTGAAATTAAATGGAAGGGAAAGGACATGTAGTAATCAGAAAATTGCCATACACTCAGTTACTCAAGTCAGACTCAGAAGATGGGCTCAAGCAAGAAACCACCACCAGCACTTGCATGCAAAGGAGGAAAAGTGGGGAGAGAGAGAGTGAATTTCCATCACAGAATACAGCCGTATAAATCAAATGGATGAGGAATAATCTGGTCCAGCTGAAGGCCTCCACCTATTCCACACCCACGTGTTTCTCACACAGTATATTTGTTCCGCCAGATTTCCGCACTTGCATGAAAACTGCGAGAATTCACCAATAATATCATAAGCGTAATTACTTAAAGTCACACCGAAAGAAACTTATTATACACGAAAGGTTGAGAAGGTGGCTCTTAAAATAACGACAGCCGTTACAATGCGAACAAAGGGCACGACGATCAGCTTAGGAATCAAAGGCGTAAAGAAACTGAAAACACGCACATGCATGAAGAAATTATCACCCTTACTTTTCACACGAAGTATGGGCAAGTTAGTCCAACTTAAACATGCTGGAAAGTTTCTGTGGTGCGTGAATTGCACCACGTTGTTCTACATAATCGTCAGCTATTACTGCTACCTCATAGCACAAAGGCACTACAAGACCCATAGCGTTTCAGATGAAGCGAACTTAAATATTTCAGGCTATTTACCACGGATAAACGCAAATTTCGGATGTTACTAGCAGAGCAACATAGGGACCACGGCTGTACTCAACAGTAACCAGCAACAGAATGACTTCCTCTCCACAAAGGTTTCACCGGATACCACGTGAAAACGTAAACCAGAGAGAGCTTCCGTCACCAACCTGACAAACCAACAATACCATCTCCAGAAAGAATAGACCTCTCTGCTCAGGTAGAAGGATCCTGAGTTGGTCATCCTGCTCTCCCCTCCAAGCAGCGAGCACCCAGCCCTACTTCTAGCAGACGACGACCAACTCAACTTCCACCACAAATTCAAAGAAAAGACATTCAAATGCTCATTTGTTCACATTAAGACACACAAGATAGTTCAGGGAAAGGAATAGGTATATATGTGGATACGTGGAACTCAAGCCTTCTGGGGCGGTTCATACGCTCACCCACAGTTACACGGTGGGCCACATAATTCATAATGGCTTTAGTTAGTGGGAAGTTCTTATGGAAAGGCCCTGTTGAGACGTTTCAACCATCCCCCGCTCCATAACGCTCTGTCTGTGCTTAGTATTTCTAAATGTTTGCGTACCGTGTAACTGAGGCAGTACGTGAGTGCCAGCCCGCTATTCATTTAGCCGGCAGTGCGAAACTGCCTAAAAACCCACAGCCAGGCTGGTCTGCCACCGACCCTCGGCGGTAATCCACCGGACAGATTCGAACCGGGGCTGTCACCTCTCCCTGAATCCCGCAAGGACGTGCTAACGCTTACAGTCATCCGCGCAGGTCGTTTTATTAATGGTGTATATATATAAATTTACAGTCTGATGTGAGTCTCATTAACTGTTTGATCACTTCGCAGCAGGATCCTGACGTGAATAATTAAAACTAATCCGTCAAATTTCGGCTACACGATTAGTTACACAAGTCTAAATGCCATCTGTTCGGTTTGATTCTTAGGGCTTGCAGTTACGAATAACCTAAAATGGAACAATCACGTAGATAATGCTGTCAGGAAAGCGAACCAAAGAGTGCGTTTCGTTGGCGGAACACTTCGGAGATGCAACAGGTCTACTAAAGAGCCAGTGTACACCACGCTTAAGATTGACGAATGATATGGGAAAAGTCCAAAGAAGGACTTCTTCTCTTGTATTATCGCGAAATAGAGGAGGGAGTGTCACGGATATGACACACGAGTTACGATGGGAATCATTAAAACAAAGGCGTTTTTCGTTCCTGATGTATTTTTCTTCTTCTACCTAACTTGCTCTTCAGAATGCGAAAATAATTAGTTGGCGCCCATCTACATAGGGAGAAATGATCAACCTAAAAGATGAGAGAAATCGGAGTTCTCACGGAAAGACTTAGGTGTTCTTTTTTCCTGCGCGTTGTTCGAGAGTGGAGCAGTAGAAAAGTAGCTTGAATTGCAGATTGGACATGTAGATGTAGATGTAGCTCCTGTTCAATACGCTGAGGTGCATTATTGACTTGGTCAATCAGCACAGATCTCTTGACAAATGGAGCAATGCTCTTCACATGCTCCCTGCACAACTGGTACCATGTTTGCTAAAGAACATAGTTCTTTATGCCTCCACATTAGTACTTAAATGTTACAGAATTTACCGTTTCGGGCAGCACTAGATCCTTTGCTCGGTAGTGATTTTTAAACAGTATGAGGAATTAAATGTATATGCTATCGGTTGCAAGTAAACGACCAGTTCATTCGTTTTGTGAAATACTGGTTGAGCTGATTTTTTAAAGATGGAGACGAAGAGATATGATTGGAACTGTGACCGAATTAGGGAAAGTAATAAGTTTTAATGATGCGCAGGCGAAGGAAGTATGTATTTCTTTACGGGAGTGGAGTACAGAGAATAAGGTGTTAGATATTAATGTCGTGACAGCAGAACTAGAACCTGAATTATCATTTGGAAAATTGCAAAACAGTGACGGACCTTATCTCAGAACGGAAGCACAGCTATGATGAAGATTAAAAAACAGGAGAGAATACTAGCTTTTACATGAACTGCGAATTGAATAAGCGCAGCACTCTCCCAATCTGTTTTAGGTTTTTTTAATTCTTTCATTTGTTAAGTAATAATAAATATTGTTATTGTTACTGGACACGTCGGGGCGTAGGGAAGCCAGGTTACTTAATACCACCCAGACGTGACCTCAAGACAGGTAATCTCTGTTATCCAGATAATCCGATGCCTGTTCAGTGACTGGTTTTGTGTTGTTGTTGTTATAATCTTCAGTCCGAAGACTGGTTTGAAGCAGCTCTCAAAGCTACTGTGTCAAGCCTCTTCATCTTTGTGAAGCTACTGCATCCTACTTCCATGTGAACCTCCTTACCGTACCGTACTGAAACCCTCTACAATTTACCCTCCTCCCCCCCCCCCACGCATTTCTTTCCATTACCAATTACCAAATTGACGATTCCTTGATGCCAGGGATGTGTTTTGTTAGCCGATACCTTCTTTTAGTAAGGTTCTACAACAAATTTCCTTGTCCGTAATTCGATTTATTAATTCTTCATTACTTATTCAATCTCCCCATCTAATCATCAATTCTGTAGTGCCACATTTAAAAAGATACTGTTATCATCATTTCTGATTATCGTTCAGATTCCTACAGAGGTATACCCTATATAAATATATCCAGATAAAACTTCCCAACACTTAAATTTATGTCAGATATTAACAAATTCTCCTTCTTCAGAAATGCTGTTCATATTGTAGCCAGCATGAGTCCTACATGCTCTCCATTACACCAGTTATCTTGCTGCCCAAATAGCAAACCTAATTTACTACTCTAGTTCCTTCAACATCACCTGATTTAATTATACGACATTCCATTACCTTTTTTTTTTTTACTTTTGTTAATGTCTGTCCCATAATCTCTTTTCAAGACGCTATGCATTCAGTTAAGTTTCTCTGCCATGTCATAGGCAGAAATCTTTCTGAAATTTAACTCCGCCGGCAAATATCTCCTTGGTATCCTTTACTGCTTGCTCGTTACAAAGTTTGAATAATACCTGGGGTAGGCTGCATCCCTGCCCCTTCTCAAATATAGCTTCTCTTCTGTGTCCTGGGACTCATACAGCTGTAGTCTGCTTTCTGTACAAACCTTAAATAAGCTTCCGCGTCTTACATGTTATACCTACTACTTTAAAATATTTGAAGAGTACCTTCCGTAAAATCAATGAATCGAATGGTTTTCTTTCAATGCGAGGCTCATCTGTAAACAAAGGCTCCTGAAACCACACTTATTACAGCCACCACGCTCATAATGAACACTCACTGAGCCTCGAAACCAACTATGAAGTGCAGAAAAGGTATTCGGATGTGTGTGTGTGTGTGTGTGTGTGACATTATGAAACTGATTGTTTTAGGTACGACTATCGTTTCTTTCATTTCTCCTCGCCTCAGTTAAATATGGAATGGCTTCAGTGAGTTCAAACAGCTAGTCATCAACACTAGAGCTGTAGTCTCTGTTGTAGACAACAACAACTGGTAATGAACCTCACTTATTCATAACTAGTACATATTAGGTTAGAAATATTTTTGCTTAAAATGTGTCGTATAATCCATAGAATTATGGAAACTCTTGGCCTGGTCAGGTGAATCCCGATTTCAGTTGGAAAAACTAATGGTAGGGTTCGAATGTGGCGCAGACCCCACGAAGTCATGGACCCAAGGCATTGTGCAAGCTGGTGGCGGTTCCATAATTGTGTTTACATGGAATGGGCTGGGTCCTCCGAACCGATCGCAGATTGAAAATGCTTCTGTTCGACTACTTGGAGACCATTTGGAATCGTTCACAAACAACGACGGGATTTTATAGATGACAGTGCACCAAGTCACCCAGCAACGATTGTCCGCGATTTGCATGATGAAATAAAATGGCTCTGAGCACTATGGGACTCAACTGCTGTGGTCATTAGTCCCCTAGAACTTAGAACTACTTAAACCTAACTAACCTAAGGACATCACAAACATCCATGCCCGAGGCAGGATTCGAACCTGCGACCGTAGTAGTCGCACGGTTCCGGACTGTGCGCCTAGAACCGCGGGACCACCGCGGCCGGCTTGCATGATGAAGATTCTGTATAATTCGAGCCAATGATTTGGCCATCCATAGAACATTTATGAGAAATAATTGAAAGGTTAGTTAATGCAAAAAATTCTGCACCAGCAACGCTTTTGCAATTATGGATGGTCGATTCGCGGCCGGATTGGGGATTTTTCTGTGCACGGGGACTGGGTGTTTGTGTTGTCCTCATAATTTCATCATCATCATCATCATCATCATCACCATCATTCGTGACACTGGCTACATTGGACTGTGAAAAAAATTGGACTGTGTAAAAATTGGGCTTTGTACGGGCGCTGATGACCGCGTAGTTGAGCGCCCCACAATCCAAACTTCATCATCAGTTATGGATGGCTAAGAGGCAGCACAGCTTTATATCTCTGCAGAGTACTTCCAATGACTTGTTAAGTCCACGCCACGACGAGTTGGTTCACTATCCTTGGAAAAATGAGGTCATACACACTATTAGGAGGTATCCCACGACTTTCGTCACCTCAGTGTAGATGAAGATATGAGAAGGATGCTGTGAATCTGTGGCGCCCAGCGCTTCAGGTGATTATTGCTGGTCACTGTAGTTCATTTTTGCAGCAGTGACAACCCTTTACGAATTTTTGTGTTTGAGAATTGGTATACCAGTTTCTCCCGCCAACGCAACAGGTACAACGCACGCACGACACACCCGACTGAACTGATGTAACTTTCGCCAGCTGAAAGAGATCCTGCTCTCCCTGTGATTGCGCTGTCGGGTGAGAAAATCTCAAATAAACTAACTCAGAGGGGCCCCTGCTGGTGGTCACAGGTGGCGTTTAAAACGGCGCGGGCGGCCCCGGGAGGTTTATCGCGCAGCGGCGGCGGCAGCAGCACTGGCAGCGGGCGGCACAAAGCGCCTAGCGACGGTGGCGGGGGGTGGGGGTGGGGGGACGCGAAAGGGTGAAGGCCGGTGGGGGCGGAAGTCGCGCAGACCCCGGCGGCCGCCAGCCACTCAGCCGGCTCACGGCATCGACAGCTCTTTGAGAGGCGCGTGCAGCAGCAGTGGCCAGAGCAGCGGCTATCGCACAGCCCCCTTTCTCCTGCCAGGAAAACAGCCGTCCAACTCTGTGGAGTGGTGCGCGAAATAATGTGAACTCCCACTTAGAGTATTATAGCGACACCTTTCGCCTTCATAGTAACCTGGATACCTGTGAAACCCGTATGGTGGTTACCTTCATAACAAAAATAAATTTATAATAAAACCTAGTCTTTTTCCGTCTTCTGGTCAAGGACCGGTATGTCATTGTCCACCCCCTCATACAGGTATCGGCAGTGGGAAATTAAATGTTGCTGCTGCCACTCCACCGCAGTTTGACAGTCGACAGTCCTGCAGACTGCTGCCTCTCCGGTCTCATCACTCCAAAGGCTAGTTGCCAAGCTCTGCTGAGAGCAAAATCCTTATCTGGATTAACAAAATTCGTCGACATTCGTATCTCGATTTCTCAAATGGTTCAGATGGCGCTGAGCACTATGGGACTTAACATCTGAGGTCATCAGTCCGCTAGAACTTAGAACTACTTAAACATAACTAACATCCATGCCCGAGGCAGGATTCGAAAATGCGACGGTAGTGGTCTCGCGGTTCCAGACTGAAGCTCCTAGAGCCGCTCGGCCACAACGGCGGGCGTCTCTATTTCCTTCTTAGCAATACTGTCCCACAAATCCTTTAGCTGAATAGACAACAAACGACTTTTCGAAATCAAGAATGCGCTTTTCTGTTAAGTTATGCACGGACAGTGTACATCTACACTACTGGCCATTAAAATTGCTACATCAAGAAGAAATGCAGATGATAAACGGGTATTCATTGGACAAATATATTATACTAGAACTGACATGCGATTACATTTTCACGCACTTTGCGTGCATAGATCCTAAGAAATCAGTACCCAGAACAACCACCTCTGGCCGTAATAACGGCCTTGATACGCCTGGGCATTGAGTCAAACGGAGCTTGGATGGCGTGTACAGGTACAGCTGCCCATGCAGCTTCAACACGATACCACAGTTCATCAAGAGTAGTGACTGGCGTATTGCGACGAGCCAGTTTCTCGGCCACCATTGCCAGACGTTTTCAATTGGTGAGAGATCTGGAGAATGTGATGGCCAGGGCAGCAGTCGAACATTTTCTGGATCTAGAAAAGCCTGTACAGGACCTGCAACATGCGGTCGTGCATTATCCTGCTGAAATGTAGGATTTCGCATAGATCGACTGAAGGGTAGAGCCACGGGTCGAAACACCTCTGAAATGTAACGTCCATTGTTCAAAGTGCCGTCAATGCGAACAAGAGGTGACCGAGACGTGTAACCAATGGCAACCCATACCATCACGCCAGTATGGCAATGACGAATACACTCTTCCGAGCTGATAGTCCATGGTGTTGCAAACGTCGTCGAACTGTTCGTGCAGATGGTTGTCTTGTAGACGTCCCCATCTGTTGACTCAGGGATCTAGACGGGGCTGCGCGATCCGTTACAGCCATGCGGGTAAGATGCCTGCCATCTCGACTGCTAGTGATACGAGGCCGTTGGGATCCAGCACGGCGTTCCGTATTACTCTCCTGAGCTCACCGATTCCATATTCTGATAACAGTCATTGAATCTCGACCAACGTGAGCAGCAATGTCGCGATACGATAAACCGCAATCGCGATAGGCTACAATCCGACCTTCATCAAAGTCGGAAACGTGATGGTACGCATTTCTCCTCCTTAAACGGGGCATCATAACAACGTTTCACCAGGCAACGCCGGTCAACCGCTTTTCGTGTATTAGAAATCAGTTGGAAACTTTCATCATGTCAGCACGTTGTAGGTGTCGCCACCGGTGCCAACCTTGTGTGAAGGCTCTGAAACGCTAATCATTTGCATATCACAGCATCTTCTTCCTGTCGATTAAATTTCGCATCTGTAGCACATCATCTTCGTGGTGTAACAATTTTAATGGCCAGTAGTGTATTTTAATGCCGGAGTCCTGCGTTGCGTACAGTGTACGGAGAGTAAGCGTTACGTTTCTCCGATGAAAGAATTACCGCTTTCGACCAGAATGTGATAACCGCAGGAGGCCTAAGGCTATTCTTTCCCCTGACCTTAAGGTTCCTACAAAAAGTTCCTGTTAATTTTTTTCTGTGGGACTAATAGTTGGCGCGTAGCAAACGAGAGAATGTGGCAATCTCGCGCGTGGTTTTTGAAGGCAAGCAGTAACATTGCTGGTTGTATATAACGACAGCGACAGGGGGAGATGTGTTACATACACTCTATATACTGCCGCGACGGACTTCAGAGGTATACACTTGTCTCGACGTCCTGCCTGATTTAAAATTCGAGTTTTCGAAAATTTTCATCATGTCCTTCGCCAGGAGCTGACTGGCTGCCAAGGCCGGTGTGTCTCTCTTTAAGCTCACCGGAGCCCCTTAAAAGAGCGCACTGATCGCTTTGGAGCCCCGTAGCTGGTGTAGGACTAGAGGCAGGCTGTCTGGTGACACCGCATCGCTGACGTAAGTCATGGCGTTGACTTGGTGTGTATGTGCCAGACCGCTGTACGGAATCAATACAGTAGCGTGGTTCGACACGTAAACGTGCCAGAATGGCAGGAAGAAGCCTTCGTGTTTGGACCTCAGCACGACCTCACCGCGAATGAAGGTACCCAGTTTGTTGTTGCATCAAAGCGGGCAGTCCAATTTGACTAAAACGACTGGTGTACCACTCACAGCAAGGTAAAACACGTAAAGCAGTAGTCGAAAAGAGATTCTGAGAGAGAGGAACCGAAGATGAGTGTCACACTTTCTCAAATACGGTTTCAAACCAGAGAGGAATTGCTACTGTCACTGAATGCACGTCTGTCTCAACCAGTTTCCGAAATAACAATGAAAAGGTACCTGAAGGCAACGGATATTAGGCCTCACAAAAGGCCATTGCTCACAGCGTTACGGGGAGCTGGACACTTTCTATGGACCAATCGACAGAATCTGGAAAGTACCAGTAGTTTATTGGAGGCGTGTAGTGTGGTCCAAAGAGTCTCGATTTTGAATCTCCAAAGGATCCAAGCAAGGACGGTCCAGTAAGGTGCTTAACTTGGTCCCACTCATTCAGATTGCCATGACATGAACCAGGACATTTATTTGAAGATGCTCGGTGACACGTTGTTGCCTCTTTCTTCTACATGACGAGTCTCTTACGGACGCTGCTGTTTTCCATGATGAAACCAGCTGTGTTCACGTAGGTACACAGAAACCTTCCTGGTGTGACGAACACTCAGGCACCCTGTTGCTCGACTGGCTCGATTTAACAAAAAAAAAAAAAAAAAAAAAAAAAAAAAAATGGTTCAAATGGCTCTGAGTACTATGGGACTTAACTTCTAAGGTCATCAGTTCCCTAGAACTTAGAACTACTTAAACCTAACTAACCTAAGGTCATCACACACATGCATGTCCGAGGCAGGATTCGAACCTGCAACCGTAGCGGTCGCGCGGTTCCAGACTGTAGCGCCTTTAACCGCTTGGCCACCACGGCCGGCTCGATTTAACACGATACCAATCTCCATATATAAAAGGCAATATCCCGACTGACTGACTGAGTCATCACCGCCCAGGACACACCACTGTGGATAGAAAATTGGAATGTCGACAGGATGCTGATTTTATACTGTAGGCCTCGTTTAAGGACGGATTTTTTGATAAGGGTGTCAAACAGAAGATGAAAGGTTGTTTTAAATTTTGAAGCTAGAACTATGAAAATTGGTATTTGGTTTCTCGTTCACAAATTAAAAAAAAAATTACTTGCCTCAGAATTTTTGGAAATTCAGCCCCGAAATAAAACCTTTTTTGAAAATATTTCATTATGAGAGCATTCTCAGAGCTAAATCTATGAAAATTTGACTTCTTGGCGGGAAATACAGAAACACACCTTTCAATATTTCTTGAAAATTGAACATATAATGTATTGAAATAGAGGATGAAATTTTTTATGAAAGTATTTCATTATGTTAAAACATTTTCAAAGCTAAATCTATGAAAATCTGTATTTGACTTCTAAAGAAACGTGTGTTAGGAGATGAAAGTTTCTCTGGAAATAACACCACACGAACTCAAAAGATAGGATTAACAAAGACCTCCGACTTCAGCTAAAAGAATCGCTTTTTGGTCAGAGGTATATGCGGGAATGACCATACTTAATTAGCGCTCGAAGCTTAGAAGATTTTGCAATTTGTGAACAACATCAAAATTCGATTAAAGAAGAAAGAATCTGTGGAAACCATATAGTCTACATGAGAGAAGCAGCGGGTGCTAAGCTAGTCCTGAAAGTAGCCTGTTTGTATGTTGGCAGCTCTGTAGACTGTGTTAATATCGCTGACAGCGCTCACCGTCCTCGGCAAGAGATTCTGTGGTTGGACGGACTAGCGTTTGGTGAGTGGACGGTGTAAGGGACATGATTTTCTTAGTGGACACTCTGTGTTGGTAGGACACGCAATGTACAGTGAGGTGAAAGGATATGTTTATAATAAAATATGCAGGGAAACGTATGATGATGTGTTTATAAGAAAATATGCAGGGAAATGTATGATGATGTGTTTATAAGCTGGCCGAAGTGTCCGAGCGGTTCTAGGCGCTACAGTCTGGAACCGCGCGACCGCTACGGTCGCAGGTTCGAATCCTGCCTCGGGCATGGATGTGTGTGATGTCCTTAGGTTAAGTTAGGTTTAAGTAGTTCTAAGTTCTAGGGGACTGATGACCTCAGAAGTTAAGTCCCATAGTGCTCAGAGCCATTTGAACCATTTGTGTTGATAGGAAAATATGCAGGGAAGTGTATGATGATGAATGTCGTTGATAATGTTTGCGTAGTGGAATTATTGACAACTCTATTATTTTTAGAACTGAGTGTCTCATGAATAAAGTAAAATTTGCTAAATACATTGTTTGCTGTTCAACAAAATCTTTCTTTTGCTAACCATATGCCTTCTAGTAGTTAGAGTCTATAGTAGCTAGAATCTTTTTTTTTGGCCGGGTGTTGTTGCTGCTGGCTGTAATTGCTGTAATTCTTGTTACGAAGATTTTCTGTGAGGCATGTGACTTACGAAAAAGAATGCCGTTTCCAAATGGTTCAAATGGCTCTGAGCACTATGGGACTCAACTGCTGAGGTCATTAGTCCCCTAGAACTTAGAACTAGTTACACCTAACTAACCTAAGGACATCACACACATCCATGCCCGAGGCAGGATTCGAACCTGCGACCGTAGCGGTCTCGCGGTTCCAGACTGCAGCGCCAGAACCGCGCGGCCACTTCGGCCGGCAATGGCGTTTCCACTATCGGGATTAGTGAATGAAATGAGTTTAGGCAATTAACGGAGTTGGAAGTAGTTTCATATTTCTTTACTTCGATATTTTTTGGATTTGTATTATTGTTAGGATTTCTTGCAATTCAGGACCATTCTTTTGTGTTAATTACTGGGAGTCATGTTGTCAATGAATAGCAGTCAGTTTGCGGTGGGCTTGTATATTGTGGGTAATAAATGAATACGTTAAGTTTGAGTTGTTTTTGTCAGCTATAATTCTGTAGGTCAGTATTTAATAATAAAAAAAAAGATTAAAGAGGTAGTTTCAGACCCATATGAAATGGGAATATTTGGAATAGCGGGTGAACCGTAGCTCTGTGGGAGCTAATCGTCAATGAGTCTTCAGTTGAGAGTGGCATACCTGAAAAAACCTGTTCACTCTTTCCCTCTACACTTATAGGCTTTAATGCTCTACACACTACTAGGGAAGCCGCAACGCGGGCCATGGTAAAGGGTGCCTAGTATCGCTAGTAGTCATTACCTTTCCTGTTCCACTCTTAAATGGAGCGAGAGAAGAAGGACTTTCTACAAGCTTCCATACTATCCGTAATTTCTTTTTTATTCGCAGTCCTTACACGGAGTGTTACGTTGGCGGCAGCTGAATCGTTCTGCAGTCAGCTGCAAATGCTAAATCTCTAAATTTTCTCATTAACGCTTCGAGAAGAGAACGTTATCTTTCATCTAGGAATTTCCATTTGAGTTGACGGAGCATTTCCGTAATACTCTCTTGTTGATCGAAACTGTCGGTAAAAATGTTGCACCACTCTGAACGGAGTCCATTACTAAAGCTAGGGACGCTGTTACACAATATTAGCGTGATGTCCCCCGGGGAGTGACTAATTCTCTATCCATTGTGCTTATCTCGTAGTGGACTGGATTACTGCAGCCAGAGTGACGTCACAAGTGACGGGATTTGCATGCGAGAACGCCTGAATTGGACAGTGAAAAGAGTGCAGCACATTACATCCATGGGCCACAGTTATGGGCCGGAGGAAAGCGGAGACCGCCTCCAACACCTTTCCTTCCCTTTGGATTCAAATTTTTAGACTTTAATGCTTTCAGAACACTCCTTTCAAGGTCCCATCCGAGGTGTCCACTATGACTATAGCCATTGTCTGTTAAATTTGCATGTTCACATCAGAATTTCTACCTAGTCCCCGAAGAGGAATCAAGAGATGATAGCCTCGTTTCCTCACAAATAATAATAATAAAAATATTGATTTCGAAAGTAAGATGTAACTGCTCTATAGTAAGACGATGCATCGGTGATTACTTTATACGTGTCTCACATTCGTTTGATCCTGACTAACTAGCTGCTTTCCTACCTTTCGAATCATTTTTGACGTACAGCCCCGTTTAGTAGTCCTGATATTTCTATTGCATGTTGGTATACGTTATTATTTAACGTTTTGTGTCTGTGACGTGGACTAAAAAACATGCTCAATTTATCCCTTCTACATACTTCGTCAGATAAGGCCTAATGGCCACGAGCATTCGTACGGTTCATGTGACGTCTCATTACCGTCTAACGACCGCTCCAGGCATGTTGTACTGTAGTACTAAGTCCAAGAAGTTAAAGTTGCAGGAGGATCGAAACTGCTTAAACTGTTTCACTGTCGATCTTCTCCGGGAAAGAGCACAATGTCAGTCAGTGAAGTGCAGTATAGTTCATAAAACATTTCGTGTTGTCGTCACTTCTTATCGTAATGGACTGGAGACTGATGAAACGGTGGACGGATGGAATCGTTTCTCGTACGTAACACTCAATAGTCATTAGCAGAAAATACTGATTATAAATGTTCTCTGTAAGAGCCTAGGCAGTAATATCATACTGGAAAACACTATAAACAAAAGCTGAAACTTAAATGCTTGGTGTTCCAAAATTATATACAAATTCAAAAATGGTTCAAATGGCTCTGAGCTCTATGGGACTTAACATCGCAGGTCATCAGTCCCCTTGAACTTAGAACTACTTAAACCTAACTAACCTAAGGAAATCACACACGTCCATGCCCGAGGCAGGATTCGAACTTGCGACCGTAGCGGTCGCGCGGTTCCAGACTGAAGCGCCTACAACCGCTCGGCCACCAGCGGCCGGCGTGTATACAAGTGGCGAAAAGAAAAACTTCTCAGCGGAATTTCAGATAAAAAGGGATGTTTAATGACAATAAGGTATGCATATTAACAAAATAAATCTTAGACGAGAACATGTTGGCCAGGGAAATGTTCTCTGCGTACGTCACGTTCATGATCTAGAGGACCTGTGTGGACTGTTGACGTTATGAGATTGCATAGACCCAGTAAAGGATTAATACTGATGATAAGCGCAATGGCTAATTCGGATGTGTTAAGACGGAAGCTCAGTGATAAAGACTGGCCTGAGGTTCATTATTATAAATCAACTTCATTCTCTTCCTAAAACATTGGTGTAAATATCACTTCGTTGAAGTGGGTTCAACTTATCGAAATGGAGCAAGTATGAAATCGTATCCAGTGACAAGAACAGATGGGATTAAATATCGCAAAGAATGGCAGTTTATTGATGATTAAAAATCCTGAGATTATCATAATTTCCACAAAAAATGAAATTCTGATATACGCACGCAATTCACAAGAGACGATAATTTAGTCTTAATAATCTGAACAAAAATAACGGACACAAGGATATTATTGTAAGATTGACTAACACGATGTTCGAAACGGGTGGGATAGGGCAAGGACAATAAGAGTTACCTGGATAGATTTACATAGTCAAGCATGCTAGAATAGTACAAGTGATATTAAATTTCATAAATTATTACAGTTACACCCAGTAGCATAAAAATGGGCGACCCAGGCTTGATCCAGTTCCGCTGCCGTGGTAGGAAAAGTGCAATGAAATCTATAAATGGAAAACTAAAAAGAATTCTTTACACATATTGGCCGTCGCTCTGCACGTAATTCCGCGTATTGCAAACAGAATAATGGCAGTTCGTGACGGTAGGATCGCGAAATGACAAAATGTTATCAGGCTCTAGTCTTTATACTTCAGTTCAGACTGAATTTGATCTGACATTGGTGGCAAAAACTCAGACAAGGACCAAATTTGAAATACTTGTTAATGAGTTAAGAATGACGAAAATTGTGAAAGAACGAATTCCATAAGCCTTGTGAACAATTCCGTGTGTGTATTAGTAATTACGCGTCTCATAAGAGACTGGGCGCAACGATCCATAGATGACGTGGTTGCATTTTGTAATGGGCAAGCCCTTCCTACTATTTATTTCATTGAAAGACTGCACTGAGACCAAACATTTATTGCTGATACGTGACAGGATTTACGGT
The DNA here is from genome assembly GCF_023898315.1 of Schistocerca nitens. Lineage (NCBI taxonomy): Eukaryota > Metazoa > Arthropoda > Insecta > Orthoptera > Acrididae > Schistocerca > Schistocerca nitens. Next base: position 996,423,520 of record NC_064614.1, on the reverse strand, counting down.
CAAATATCGATAGAGATTGTTTTGTACAATTTGGTAAGTGTTCTTGTGTAGCAAACTCAGGGGCAATTGAGTGTTGCTGTGTTTTTAATTTATGTGGTTAGCACATTGTGGTGCAATCGAGTGTTTGCTCCGTTTATGTGGAAAATTATCGCACGCTAAGAGGATAGTGTGGTACGTTCATTGTGTAGAGAATTGATTTGCGGTTGTTCAACTGAGCGATAGTAATTCAGATTGCAGCGATTTGATTGGACAGGCAATAGAGAATTTCGGAACAAAACTGCATTTTTGTCGTACAGTGTAGATTGCCCGTGAACGGTCGAGATCTTTCCCATAGCCGTATATAGTAACCTGTTAGACCCTTTTATGTAAGCACGTCTGATATTATCGTTCCTTTTTGATAGAACGGAACAACAGTTCAAGTTGCAAATTTTTACTTTTATTGATTCGATGACTGGTTTCTGGCCGCGACCCATCTTCACATCATCAAACATAGTCCAAAATGGTACTTCCGAAGATGTCAAAAATGTGCTGTGAACATTTACAGTGCATATAGATAACTTTTTGGTTTGGAGTGGCGAGTGATCATTAAAGTAGGCAACGATAGCCGGACGCGATTCACCAACACTAGAACAGATTTGATTTTGCTTGAACTGTTAAACTTCAGGAGCCAAAGAGGTCGTGGTAAGTAGGTTTCTTTTATTTCAAATTTGTGGATTTTAAATCGCTGTGCGGGGGAACAGGGGACTGCTGGCACCCGTACACTGCCATCGATTTCTGATGTACACGAAAATGGCAAACAAAGCTTCGGTATGTTAACCTGAAATGACGAAGATCCATAATATTACTTGAAACTAATCTAACTATCGCCAAACTAACTTGTCCCAAAAAATGTAGTGGAATTAACTTGAAGAAACAAGTAATTAATAATCCTGGAAGAGAAAATTAGATACTAAGATATTAGTAGCTCTGCTCGTTTTCTGAACGAAAGGAACAAAGTGCAGAAATGCAATTATTTAGTTGTTGTTGTTGTGGTCTTCAGTCCTGAGACTGGTTTGATGCAGCTCTCCATGCTACTCTATCCTGTGCAAGCTTCTTCATCTCCCAGTACCTACTGCAACCTACATCCTTCTGAATCTGCTTAGTGTATTCATCTCTTGGTCTCCCTCTACGATTTTTACCCTCCACGCTGCCCTCCAATGCTAAATTTGTGATCCCTTGATGCCTCAAAACATGTCCTACCAACCGATCCCTTCTTCTAGTCAAGTTGTGCCACAAACTTCTCTTCTCCCCAATCCTATTCAGTACCTCCTCATTAGTTACGTGATCTACCCACCTTATCTTCAGCATTCTTCTGTAGCACCACATTTCGAAAGCTTCTATTCTCTTCTTGTCCAAACTATTTACCGTCCATGTTTCACTTCCATACATGGCTACACTCCATACAAATACTTTCAGAAACGACTTCCTGACACTTAAATCTATACTCGATGTTAACAAATTTCTCTTCTTCAGAAACGATTTCCTTGCCATTGCCAGTCTACATTTTATATCCTCTCTACTTCGACCATCATCAGTTATTTTACTCCCTAAATAGCAAAACTCCTTTACTACTTTAAGTGTCTCATTTCCTAATCTAATCCCCTCAGCATCACCCGATTTAATTTGACTACATTCCATTATCCTCGTTTTGCTTTTGTTGATGTTCATCTTATATCCTCCTTTCAAGACACTGTCCATTCCGTTCAACTGCTCTTCCAAGTCCTTTGCTGTCTCTGACAGAATTACAATGTCATCGGCGAACCTCAAAGTTTTTACTTCTTCTCCATGAATTTTAATACCTACTCCGAATTTTTCTTTTGTTTCCTTTACTGCTTGCTCAATATACAGATTGAATAACATCGGGGAGAGGCTACAACCCTGTCTCACTCCTTTCCCAACCACTGCTCCCCTTTCATGCCCCTCGACTCTTATAACTGCCATCTGGTTTCTGTACAAATTGTAAATAGCCTTTCGCTCCCTGTATTTTACCCCTGCCACCTTCAGAATTTGAAAGAGAGTATTCCAGTTAACGTTGTCAAAAGCTTTCTCTAAGTCTACAAATGCTAGAAACGTAGGTTTGCCTTTTCTTAATCTTTCTTCTAAGATAAGTCGTAAGGTTAGTATTGCCTCACGTGTTCCAACATTTCTACGGAATCCAAACTGATCTTCCCCGAGGTCCGCTTCTACCAGTTTTTCCATTCGTCTGTAAATAATTCGCGTTAGTATTTTGCAGCTGTGACTTATTAAACTGATAGTTCGGTAATTTTCACATCTGTCAACACCTGCTTTCTTTGGGATTGGAATTATTATATTCTTCTTGAAGTCTGTGGGTATTTCACCTGTCTCATACATCTTGCTCACCAGATGGTAGAGTTTTGTCATGACTGGCTCTCCCAAGGCCATCAGTAGTTCTAATGGAATGTTGTCTACTCCCGGGGCCTTGTTTCGACTCAGGTCTTTCAGCGCTCTGTCAAACTCTTCACGCAGTATCTTATCTCCCATTTCATCTTCATCTACATCCTCTTCCATTATTTAGTAGCAGTTAAGAAATAATGTGAGTAGAATTTTATGTACAAAAATAAATAAGGAGGGAATATATTAGCCTTGTTGTTGCTGTCGTGGTCTTCAGAGACTGGTTTGGTGCAGCTCTCCAAGCTACTCTATCCTGTGAAAGCCTCTTCACCTCCGAATAACTACTGCAACCTACATCCCTCTGAATCTGCTTACTGTATTAATCTCTTGTTCTCCCTCTACGATTTTTACCTTCCACACTGCCCTCCAATGCCTCAGAATGTGTCCTACCAACCGATCCCTTCTTCTAGTCAAGTTGTGCCACAAATTCCTCTTCTCTCCAATTTCTATTCATTACCTCCTCATTAGTTACGTGATTTACCCATCTAATTTTCAGCATTCATCTGTAGCACCACATTTCGAAAGCTTCTGTTCTCTTCTTGTCTAAACTATTTGTCGTCCATGTTTCACTCCCATACATGGCTACACTCCATACAAATACTTTCAGAAACGACTTCCTGACTCATAAATATATACTTGATGTTAACAAATTTCTCTTCTTCAGAAACGCTTTCCTTGCCACTGCCAGTCTACATTTTATATCCCCTCTACTTCGACCATCATCAGTTATTTTGCTCCTCAAATAGAAAAAGTAATCTACTATTTTAAGTGTTCATTTCCTCTCAGCCTCACTTGATTTAATTTGACTAAATTCCATTATTCTCGTTTTGCCTTTGTTGATGTTCATCTTAGATCCTCCTTTTAAGACATCGTCAAATCCGTTCAACTGCTCTTCCAGATACTTTGCTATCTTTGACAGAATTACAATGTCATCGTGAAACCTTAAAGTTTTCATTTCTTCTCCATGGATTTTAATTCCTGGTCCAAATTTTTCTTTTGTTTCCTTTACTGCTAGCTCAATATACAGACTGAATAAAATCGTGGATAGGCTACAATCCTGTCTCACTCCCTTCTCAATCACTGCTTCCCTTTCGTGCCCCTCGACTCTTATAACTGCCGTCTGGTTTCTGTACAAATTGTAAATAGCCTTTCGCTCCCTGTATTTTACCCCTGCCACCTTCAGAATTTGAAAGAGAGTATTCCAGTCAACACTGTCAACAGCTTTCTCTAAGTCTACAAATGCTATAAATGTAGGTTTGCCCTCTAAGATACGTCGTAGGGTCAGTATTGCCTCACGTGTTCCAACATCTCTATGGAATCCAAACTGATCTTCGGCGAGGTCAACTTCTACCAGTTTTTCAAATCGTCAGTAAGGAATTCGTGTTATTATTTTGCAACCATGACTTATCGAACTGATAGTTTGCTAATTTTGACACCTGTCAACACTTGCTCACCAGATTGTAGAGTTTTGTCAGCGCTGGATCTCTCAAGTCTATCAGTGGTTCCAATGGAATGTCGTCTACTCCCGGACCCTTGTTTCGACTTAGGTTTTCCAGTGCTCTGCCAAACTTTTCACGCAATATCATATCTCCCATTTCATCTTCATCCACGTCCGCTTCTATTTCCATAACATTTCCCTCAAGTGTATCGCCCTTGTATAGACCCTCTAAATACTCCTTCCACCTTTCTGCCTTCCCTTCTTTGCTTAGAACTGATTTTCCATTTGAGCTCTTGGTATTCATACAAGAGGCTCTCGTTTCTCCAAAGATCTCTTTAATTTTCCTGTAGGCAGTATCTGTCTTACCCCTAGTGACATATGCATGTACGTCCTTACATTTGTCCTGTATCCATCCCTGCTGAGCCATTTTGCACTTCCTGTCGATCTCTTTTTTGAGACGTTTGTATTCCTTTTCACCTGCTTCATTTACTGCATTTTTTTTTATATTTTCTCCTTTCATCAGGTAAGTTCAATATCTCTGCTGTTACCCAAGGATTTCTACTAGCCCTAGTTTTTTATCTACTTGATCCTCTACTGTCTTCACTATTTCATCTATAAGAGCTACCCATTTGTCTTCTACCGTACTTCTTTCCCCCGTTCTTGTCAATCGTTCCCTAATGCTCTTTCTGAAACTCTCTACAATCTCTGGTTATTTCAGTTTATCCAGGCCACATCTCCTAAAATTCCTGCCTTTTTGAAGTTTCTTCAGTTTTAATCTGAAGTTTATAACCAATAGATTGTGATTAGAGTCCACATCTGCCGCTGGAAATGTCTTACAGTTTGAAACCTGGTTCCTAAATCTCTGTCTTACCATTATATAATCTACCGAAAACCTTCCAGTATCTCCAGGTCTCTTCCACATATACAATCTTCTTTCGTGATTCTTGAATCAAATTTTAGCTATGTTTAAGTTATGCTCTGTGCAAAATTCTACCAGGCGGCTTCCTCTTTCATTCCTTTCCCCCATTCCATATTCACCTAGTACTTTCTCTTCCTTTTCCTACAATCGAATTCCAGACGCCCATGACTATTAAATCTTCATGTCCCTTCACTATCTGAATAATTTCTTTTACCTCATCATAGATGTCTTCAGTCTCTTCGTCATGTGCCTAGTTAGCTGGCATATAAAATTGTACTACTGTGGTAAGCGTGGGCTTCGTGTCTATCTTGGCTTCAATAATACGTTCACTATGCTGTGCAAGGTAGCTTACCCACGCTCCTACTTTTTTAATCCATTATTAAAGACACTCCTGCATTACCCCTATTTGATTTTGTATTTATAACTCTGTATTCAAATGATCAGAAGTCTTGTTCCTCCTGCAACCGAACTTCACAAATTCCTACTATATGTAGCTTTAGCCTATCCATTTCCCTTTTTAAATTTTCTTGCGAACCGCAACGATACAGATAGACGTACCATAGGTGCAACCACAACGTAGCGGTATCTGCTGAGAGGCCAGACAAACGTCCCTTATGGGCGAGTAATATTTACGGAACTGCTTCTTAGTAAATATTTTGGAAATTAAAATAAAGAAGATATAAAATACATTTAATTTATATTGAAATTGCATTGCTGACTCAAATTATCTCTTTGGATCAAGCAGGTGACATTAATTTACAATTTAAGGAGAAGCTTTAGCATTATGTGTAATACAATACTGTGAACTGAAATGTCGTGTGGAGAGAGCCCCCCGCCTTTTGGAAGTCTTTTTAGTTGACACCACTTCGGCGGTTTGCACGTCGATGGGGATGATATGATGATGATGAAAACAACATAACACCCAGTCCCTGAGATGAGAAAAACTCCGTCCATCTGGGAATCGAACCGGTGACCCTTTGCAGAACATCCCACTGCTCAAACCACTTCTATTTTACCACTGAGCTATCGAGGCGTCTGGGCAAGTGTAAACAAATTCCTTATGCGGCAAGTTTGCGCAGAATTAACTGTAGTTAGTACGCGGCTGGTGGTTTTCATGTTTATGTAGAAAGATTAATCATTAAGTAATTTGGGCCATTCACAGTAGTCAACGATGTAACTGCGATTGAACTGTGTATTAAGATCATTCTTAACTGACTATTATTCTAAACAAATTAAATAAGGCTACATCTCGTGAAATTAGCATAAATGGTATTCGTGAACTGACTACAACGCAGTTACTAGAAGACAGCAGATGTATCGGTATTTATCTCAGTAGATGCATACAGATTTACTATCAACACATGTTGTTTTGTAAAACACGAAAGCAAAAGTGTAACAGCAGTGTAAAAGAAGCAACACGAAGGATAGTATTAGATTTCAGTTACGTGAAACTGTAGCGATTGTTAACTACTCGTTATTAAAAAGCCAAACAACGTACAACTACCCAACAATACCTAGTACTAATGATTGATACGTAGCTCGGGTGCTGTCTTGTGCACAGTTGCTTGTACGTATTAAAATTAAGAAAAAATTGAACTTGTTCTGGAATGGAATAATCTAGTTATTGTGAACAGGGCAAATATATATTTCTTCATATACATATGTGCGCCTTAAGCCCTGTCTTTCGAATCAGTTTACGGAGTACTGGTGTTAGCTAGGAATAGCAGCCTAACGATACATATTCTTACTGATGGCCGCTGTGTGGACATATTTTAGTCATCAGTGCACGAAATAGCGACGGTTTTAGTCATAATTACGTAGGTATTGTTCCGATATCGTGCAAGTACCATCTCCGTCCATATTGTCACTATTTCAGAGAAAGGCCATTATAACGTTGTGTACTATAAAATATTCGGAGATCTACGTTCTAGCTGAAGAAACCCTATCTACTAAAACGTGATTATCAGAACGCGGAGGAACACACACACACACACACACAGAGAGAGAGACGAGAGGTAGCGATAGAGAATTTATGACGAAGAGTGATCATGTCTTAATGCGAGCTTATAAGAGAGAAGCTGCTGGCTTGGACGCCTGTTGAATTTAACCCTGTTTACGGGAGAAGCCAAAATAAAAACTATGCTGAACGTACGTAACAAAAAAGGTATGCAGCGGATTGAGCCATGGATCAGTGAAGAAGAGCGAGTGGTTAGAGGTTTGACTTGATCCATGACTGGTAGTTGGATGAGTCAATTTGAACAGTACTTCCACTGCTCTTTAATTTAGATTCTCACAAGTTCAAAAATGGTTCAAATGGCTCTGAGCACTATGGGACTCAACTGCTGTGGTCATCAGTCCCCTAGAACTTAGAACTACTTAAACCTAACTAACCTAAGGACATCACACACATCCATGCCCGAGGCAGGATTAGAACCTGCGACCGTAGCAGTCGCACGGTTCCGGACTGCGCGCCTAGAACCGCGAGACCACCGCGGCCGGCGAGGAGGATTGCATCCCTTGTTTTTTTGAGTTGCACTATCACAACACTGGCCTACATTGATGTTTTAAGCAACTTCTTGCTTCCCACTGATGAAGAGCAATTCGGGGATGGCGACTGCTTCTTTCAACACGATCGAGCACCTGTTCATATTGCACGGCCTGTGGAGGAGTGGATGTACGACAAAAACATCCCTGTAGTGGACTGGTCCGCACCGAGTCCTGACCTGAATCCTATAGGACGACTTTGGGATGTTGTGGAACGCCAAATTCGTGCCAGACCTTACCGACCGACATCCATACCTCTCCTAAGTACAATACTCCGTGAACAATGGGCTGCCATTCCCTAACAAACCTTCCAGCACCTGGGAGTGTGGAAGCTGTCATCAAGGCCAAGGGTGGGCCAAGACCATACTGAAGTCCAGTATCACAGATGAAGGGCGCCACGAACTTGTACGTCATTTTCAGCGAGGTGTCCGGATACTTTTGATCACATAGTGTATGTAAACAGGCAGGACACGCGGCTGCGGTCGGCAACACCTTTATAAGACAACAAGTGTCTAGCGCAGTTGTTAGATCGGTTACTGATGCTATAATGACATGTTATCAAGATTTAAGTGGGTTTGAACGTGGTGATATAATCGGCCCAAGAGCGATGGGACACTGGATCTTCGTGGTATCGATGAAGTGGAAATTTCCCTTACGGCCATTTCACGAGTGTACTGTGAATATCAGGAATCCGTAAAACAACAAATCTCCGACATCGCTACGGCCGGAAAAAGATCCTGCAAGAACGGGACCAACGACGACTGAAGAGAATCGTTCAAAGTGGCAGATGTGCAACCCTTCCACAAATTGCTGCGGATTTCACTGTTGGACTATCAGTAAGAGTCAGCGTGGGAACCATTCAACGAAGCATCATCGATATGTGCTTTCGGAGCCGAAGGCCTACTCGTATACCCTTGATGACTGCACGACCCCAGCTTTACGCACCTCCTGGGTTGGTCAACACCGACATTGTACTGTTGATGACTGGAAACATGTTGCCTGGTCGGTCCAGGCTCGTTTCAAATTGTATCGAGCGGATGGACGTGTACGGGTATGGAGACAATCTCTCATGAATCCATGGACCCTGCATGTCAGCACTGGACTATTCAAGCTGTTGGAAGCTATGTAATGGTGTGGGGAGTGTGCAATTGGAGTGATATGGGACCCCCGATGCGTCTAGATACGACTCTGCAAGGTGACATGTATTCGTACATAAGCATGTTGTCTGATCGCCTGCATCCATTCATGACTTTTGTGAATTCCGATGGACTTGGGAAATTCCAGCAAGACAATGCGACACCCCACACGTCCAGAATTACTACAGAGTTGCTCAAGGAACGCTCTTCTGACAAGGGAACCTCCCCATCGCACCCCCCTCAGATTTAGTTATAAGTTGGCACAGTGGATAGGCCTTGAAAAACTGAACACAGATCAATCGAGAAAACATGAAGAAGTTGTGTGGAACTATGAAAAAAATTAGTAAAATATACAAACTGAGTAATCCATGTGCAAGATATGCAACATCAAGGAGATTGTGAGGGTAGGAGCGCCGTGGTCTCGTGGTTAGTGTGAGTAGCTGCGAAACGACGGGGGGTCCTAGGTTCAAGTCTTCCCTTAACTGAAAATTTTACTTTATTTATTTTTGCAAAGTTATGATCTGTCCGTTCGTTCATTGACGTCTCTGTTCACTGTAATAAGTTTAGTGTCTGTGTTTTGCGCCGTACCGCAAAACCGTGCGATTAGTAGACGAAAGGACGTGCCTCTCCAATGGGAACCGAAAACATTTGATCGCAAGGTCACAGGTCAACCGATTCCTCCACAGGAAAACACATCTGATATATTCTATACGACACTGGTGACGGCATGTGTGTCACATGACAGGAATGTGTTGTCGACCCACCTAACTTGTACACTTAGCGAATGGGTAAAAAGATTCTTCTACTTTGCCCGATTTAGGTTTTCTTGTGGATGTGTCAATCACTCCCAAAAAAGTGATGAAAACATAAGAGTTTGTCACATAAACTGAAAATAAAAAATTAAACTTTTCATTCGAGGGTAGACTTGAACCTAGGACCTCTAGCTCCGTAGCTTCTCTCGCTAACCACGGGACCACGGCGCTCCTCGCCTGCTAGTGTCCTTGAAGTTGCCTATCTTCGTATGGACTACGCAGTTTGTATATTTTACTAATTTTTTTCATAGTTCCATACAACTTCTTCCTGTTTTCGCGATTGATCTGTGTTCAGTTTTTCAAGGCCTATCCACTGTGCCAACTTATAACTAAATCTGAGGGGGGTGCGATGAGGAGGTTCCCTTGTGAGTTAAAACGCTTCCGCTGGCCACCAAGCTCACCAGATATGAATATTATTGAGCACATCTGGCTGCCTTGCAACAACGTGCTGATCAGAAGAGATCTCCACCCCTTCTTAATCTTACGGATTTATGGACAACCCTGAAGGATTCATGGTGTCAGTTCCCTGCAGCACTACTTCAGACGTTAGTCGAGTTAATGCCACGTCGTATTGTGGCACTTCTGCGTGTTCGCGGGGCCCTACACAACTGTAGGCAGGTGTACCAGTTTCTTTGGCTCTTCGGTGTATTTCGTTCTTATATCAATTCTTAAACTAATTCTTACGTTTTATTCCTGTGTGTATTCTTCAGGTGCGCTTCCTTGGATTATACTAATCGTAGAAACATCCGAATACCTAGAGCATCGCGCGAGAGCAGGTTTGTCACAGTGATAGTTCTTCATATGAATCTCACTCGGGAAAGAAACATCGTTAACGTTATCGAAGATTTCACGCGTCGACAATAATTTCGCGGAAAATCACACATAACACTTTCCGAAAAATGACGCTTGCTGTTGATTATAAATCAAGATACAGGTATTTCACCGAAAACAGTTTCAATAATTTTCTCTTTTATTTTCTTTTTAATATCATTTACCAGATGTAGTAGACGAATAAGGACAACAACACTCCTGTAGTAATCTTCTACGGTCATGGGTCGATACATGAAAAGCAAAAATAAAAACAGTAGTCATGTTCCGAACACGGGCGAGTGAGTGTAAAGCCGCGACAGTACTCACTGTGTCACCACATCAGTTGAACTATTTTTTCATTAGGAGGTACATAAAGTATCACGATACCTCTGACCGTCATTTTCTCGCAGACGTCGAGTATCTGCGGACAAGCCTAGATACAAGTTCGCTTGGTTCAAATAGTTCAAATGGCTCTGAGCACTATGGGACTTAACTTCTGAGGTCATCAGTCCCCTAGAACTTAGAACTACTTAAATTAACCTAAGGACATCACACACAGCCATGCCCGAGGCAGGATTCTAACCTGCGACCGTAGCGGTCGCGCGGTTCCAGACTGTAGCGCCTAGAACCGCTCGGCCACTCCGGCCGGCTGTTCGCTTGGTTCGATCTCTCTACCACTGAGCGAAGTCTCTGGGAAATTGGATCATGGCGCTGACCATGTTCTCCTCGTAAACCAGTCATTAAACAATAAAGAAGTGTCTAAAGCTAACAAGTAGAATTCATTAAAAACATATAATCGTAAAATGACAAATCAAGCAAAAAGCGGAAAAGAGAACTGAAATAAAAATTAAATAATAGGACAGAAAAATTCTGAGTACTGAAAGAAACGTTGAAATTAACATTTGGTTTAAAGAAGAACTGTAAACGTACTAAGAAGTTAAAAATTGCATATACATTAATAAATATAATAAAAAAGGGGACATGCAATAAAGCAGGAGAATAGTAAATTATAAAAATGGAACCAGCTAGTGTAGTATGAGATCGATTTTATAACAGATGACATGAGATCATAAAATGCTTGCTTGATTCTTGTTGGCCAACTGATCATTTAGAACCCTGGCGTTATTACCGCTTAAATGTAGAGTTATTTCCATCTCTCCAAGTAAATTCAATTTTTCCGCTTTATTGTTCAAAATGAAATATTTTTGCGTTACTTAAGGTCGGAGGATGGTGATGCTTAACTTCCAAACGTTCAGCAGATGCCGGGTGGTGTATGACTTGACCTTTTTTTGTGTCGCGAACGTTTATTTGCTCCCTCGTTTTTGAAAAAAAAAAATAATTTTTAGTGCAGCTAAGAACCATGCCACAGGACTATAATTTTGTATGGATATGCCCTTGCTTTTCTTTTATTTTTGAAAAAATCTGATCAAACCATAACCAGGTGAAATGCGTTATTTGCAATAAAAATAACTTTGCAACATAGCATTCCTTTAGGTACAAGACAATTGTTTTTGTCCTTTTTTTTACTATGATTCCTTTTCCTGCCGGCTTGCACATGTCTAACACTAAAACTATTTAACAGTTGTTTCATTGTGACTATTTAATGCACACTTTGAAGGGTATTTCTTCCCTCGACGCTTTAATTTCTCTCCATTATATTTTAATTTATTTGCCGTTGTGGAACTTAGTTATTGACGACGTTAGATCGATACTGCTAAGTCACGATCACTCAACACGTAGAAATCGGACATTGTTCTTACGTTTAGTAAAATGGAAGCTCATTATTTGATAATATTTAACTGAATGAAAGTTGATTATTTTCCCACTTTGTCTTATTGTAAATTCAAAGATGTTACCCTCTTCTGAAGTGTGGAATAATATTCACTTGTTCAAGGTGTGAGAGATGAGGGAACTACGGAACTACGTTTCTTTTGACTGTCGTAAATTTAAATATTGTACTTATTGCTTTTCGTATCTCTGCGTCTCTGTAAAGCTAGTTTCTTGTGTTTAGTTACAATCTTATCAATATGCTTCTTTTGGATTTTCTTCAGAATTATACCCTCTCATTCTTTGTATTAAGTCACTAGAGTGTGGCGCGTTGCATGGATGCCATCTTGTTGAAATCAGGGACATCACTTTATGATGTACAACCACTCAAAGTGTATCGGAAATCAAACCCCTTAACTTCGCTGTCATTAGACACAGAAAATATGCGAATTTTTTTGCATGCTATTAATTTTCAGATTCATAAACAGATCAAGCAAGTGCTGTTTCTCAGACTTCGTGATACATAATCTTGCTTACTATTACGATGTTAGATAAGAATGAGAAACAGGATTTAGATGCTCTGTTACATGATTTAATTATTTTTGTGTATCGCCTTGATGATTACAAAACTGAGGAGACTTCTTTACTGCATAGCTTGGCTCTCTAAGCAGAAAATTAAAACTTGTTCAATTTACTTCCTTACCTTTGCGAATTAGTATACACTGTGCAACATACGAGTATTTAATATGCAACCCACAGTTATCTCCGCAGTGCTGAATTTGTGCACGTGCGTGAGCTCGCGCTCACGTGCGAGCGTGTGTGTGCGTGCGTCTGTGTGTGTGTGTGTGTGTGTGTGTGTGTGTGTGTGTGTGTGTGTGTGTGTGTGTAGACTTAATCTTAACTTCTTATGGGAGTAGTCTTTCCTTTTTTAAACACACACACGTCATTCGACTTGCATCGCCAGCTACAGGTTTGGTACTCGCCAATGTTAAAAGCTATTTATGTGACGTATTTTTTAAGAAATGAACTTGTCCTTTACGGTTCAGTAATGCCAGTGTGTGTAGAACTGTTTTTCATATGTTGTATTGATGTAAATATACGAACAAACTTCCAGTAGCCAAATGAAAATGTACTATTTCCAATGAGGCATCTCTTGTGAAAGGTACTCAAGTACCTATAACTCTACCTAGGTGTGTGTCTTTTGTGATTTAGTTTCCTAGTTTTTACTATTATCTTTTCTCTTTCTTTTTTAAACATAGCAGCTGGTACGGAATTACTAAAAGTTGGAAACTGGCCACGAAACTACTTGTGTGACCCGAGTCTGAGAAATATAATACAAGAAATTCTTTACACGACGCTCCCTGTGTTCCTCTTCAGCAGTTACCTAGACTGTGTAAGCTGTATTTGTTTACTTATTCGTTGATGATTAGGGTCTTTACTCTCTCTCTCTTACATCTAAAAAGCCATTTTGCAAAGTTTATATTATGTTCACAAGACATGTCTGCTATGTCTGATTCTTATCTTTATATGGTATTTAACAGTTAGAACTAACTCTAAAATAAATAGTGGAAAACAGTAGAAGGTACAGTAACTAAAATACAGCGGTGTAGTAGTTCACGAAATGTGTGACAACAAACGCAGAATGCAATCAGATACACTTAAACTGATGGAAATGGCAGCAATGGACGGAGACTGTCAAAATGCAAAAGTGCACTGAATTGTGTGCAGAGGACAGTAGCAACAGAGAAGCTATTATTGAAATTATTACAGTTGTAAGAAGAATAATTCTTCATTTTTGAGACTTTATTTTTACTGACTACGAATTTTCGGTATATGATAAAATTAGAGATGAAAATCTAATTCGTATATAGTAATAAAATTTGCTAGTGTTCTTGTTTTATGCCTGGGCTCAACTAGGATACCAGGTGAGTGAGACTATGCGACGACAAGTACTTAGACTCTGGAGTGACGTAATAGGGTGAATACACACTAAGAGCCGTATGGTAATTATGCAACAAGTGTGACTACAATCAACCTAACGGGACATACGAGATACTGACAGATCACACAAACTGATGATGACGATTTAGAACACCCAAGCAATCGTGGTTAGTTCTGACCGTCTAGAGCATTCACTGCTCGTGACGTAACCGGTTACACCGCAATAGTGGAGGCCCTACAGAATGTGTGATTGCACAAGTGTACGTTTCAAATCTAGCGGAAATATATTCCGAAATATCTAGACGACATAGAAGAAAGCAGAAGCCTTCGTTGATGTGGTGACAATATTTACTTCCCAGCTGAGGCGCTCAAACAAAGCTACACCCAATTTCTTCAACGTTTACTCATGTGTTATGGGGCTATCATCGAGAGGAACAGGAGGCAATCTTTCGCCGCAAAATTGCTGGTGTCTTAAATAAATTATTGATGGTGTACAGCAACCAACCACGAATTAGTTTTGAGTTACTTCATTAAAAAGGAACCGTTACCGGTTTCGAATTTTTTAACTTCATATTTAGGCGGTTTTTCATGCTTTCATCAAAAACGATTTGATTTTCTGTGAGTTGCCCTTAGGGTAAACACTAATTCACTATTACAAACGCGTAACAAAAATGGTTGAGCTATAGATTTGTGTTCGAATGAAACTTACGTGAAATGCTTGTGATTTCTTGGCATTTAGTCACAGGGTGTACACTCATCTGGACAATAAATAGGCCTACAGATCGTCATTCACGTGTATATCGCCTGGTATTTCAAAGTTTGGCGCTTGCGAAAAGCTGGCACTCCTCGGCGCGGAAATGATATTTACAGGAGAGCAACTGTGAGCCTAATACGGATCTCTGTGGTACTCGTGAGAATACCTGCTTCCAGGAAGGTATTTATTTTTATGTTCGCTAATGATGATCAGACAGATGGGGTACCAAATTTAGATGCTTAGTGTTACAGAAAAGAACTTCAACATAATCGACGAGGTATCGTTTGTTTAGTCACAGCTGGACTAAACGAACTTTCCCCTACAACAAGAGAAATGATTACTAATTACATCTAATACGCTTAAGTGAAACAGTATTTATTTTTTGAACACAATATCTACGCAATGCAGCGATGCATGACCTTGTAACAAGCACTCAGACAAAAATTGCGCAACGATAACACTATTAGAATATTAAGAACGATATGCACGAATGTGAGAAGCCCTCTTGTTTTTTAGCTCTCATTCTCTTATGATTAGGTTTTGTTGGGAATTGGGTCTTTCTTGATCGCTGAGCTGTATTACTAAAAGTGTGTTGTGTAGATTATTCATTAAAGCATACAGACAAACTGCATATTACAATTATGTTATTTGAACATCCTCTTTCTTTTTGGATAAAACGAAGAAATAATTTTATTTCATAAAAAGTGGGCAAATCAAATACACAAGCTTTTCGTTAGGCCCGCGATTATCTCAAAACTATTTTGTGCGTAACTACTATTTGCGTATTATGTTCATTAAAACTAGCAGTAATTTTTTCTCTCGAACTCCGATAATTTTTCTGTGTGCAACTATTACATAGCTAAACTTCAGTTATTTCCACAGTCAGTAAAATACCAAACGAATTGTTTATAAGCTAACTGTTGGCTGTAGCTATTTTGCAATTCGAAAGTAAATGAAAGTCAGTAGTATTATTATCGCTCTTGATTTTCACGAAATAAATGAGATTAAACCCAAGACAAAATTAGGCCTCAGTTTTCTAATAACGTTACTACCGAAGACAGACTTCTGGACATAGTTTCTCAAAACATTTCACGTAACTGAAGACGGTGATGTTACACGTTGACGTACGCAATGAAGAACAACAGCGTGCCCAAGGGTACATATATTAATGACTTGCCATTCTATATTCACGAAGATGCAAAGCTGGCACTTTTTGCCGATGATAAAAGTATAGCTATCACACCCAACAGACAAGAATTAACTGGTGAAATTGTAAACGATGTTTTTCAGAAAATCATTAATTGGTTCCCTGTAAATGGGCTCTCATTAAACTTTGACAAAACACAGTATATACAATTCCACACTGTAAATGGAATGACACCATTAATAAATATAGACTTCGATCAGAAATCGGTAGCTAAGGTAGACTATTCAAAATTTGTAGATGTATGCATTGATGAGGGGTTGAACTGGAAAAATACACACTGAGGATCTGCTGAAACGTTTGAGTTCAGCTACTTATGCTATTAGGGTCACTGCAAATTTTGGCGACATACATCTCAGTAAATTAACTTACCTCGCCTATTTTCATTCTCTGCTTTCGTATGGCATCATATTCTGGGGTAACTCATCATTGAGTGAAAGAGTGTTCATTGCACAAAAGCGTGTAATCAGAATAATTGCTGGAGCTCATCCAAGATCATCCTGCAGAACTTATTTAAAGAGCTAGGGACCTTCACTGTAGCCTCACAATATACAGGTGAATCACCTAACGTTACCGCTGGATATATTTCGTAAACCACATCAAATACTGACGAACCGATTCCACAGATCGAACGTGAGGAGAGGGGCTAGTGTAATTGTTTAATACAAACCATACAAAAATGCACGGAAGTACGTTTTTTAACACAAACCTACGTTTTTTTAAATGGAACCCCGTTAGTTTTGTTAGCACATCTGAACATATAAACAAATACGTAATCAGTGCCGTTTGTTGTATTGTAAAATGTTAATTACATCCGGAGATATTGTAACCTAAAGTTGACGCTTGAGTACCACTCCTCCGCTGTTTGATCGTGTGTATCGGAGAGCACCGAATTACGTAGGGATCAAAAGGGAACGGTGATGGACCTTAGGTACAGAAGAGACAGGAACAGCACATTACGTCCATATGCTAACACCTTTTTATTGGTCTTTTTCACTGACGCACATTTACATTACCATGAGGGGTGAGGTACACGTACACACGTGGTTTCCGTTTTCAATTACGGAGTAGAATAGAGTGTGTCCCGACATGTCAGTCCAATAGATGTTCAATGTGGTTGCCATCATTTGCTGCGCACAATTGCAATCTCTGGCGTAATGAATGTCGTACACGCCGCAGTACATCTGGTGTAATGTCGCCGCAGGCTGCCACAATACGTTGTTTCATTTCCTCTGGGGTTGTAGGCACATCACGGTACACATTCTCCTTTAACGTACCCCACAGAAAGAAGTCCAGAGGTGTAAGATCAGGAGAACGGGCTGGCCAATTTATGCGTACTCCACGTCCTATGAAACGCCCGTCGAACATCCTGTCAAGGGTCAGCCTAGTGTTAATTGCGGAATGTGCAGGTGCACCGTCATTCTGATACCACATACGTCGACGCGTTTCCAGTGGGACATTTTCGAGCAACGTTGGCAGATCATTCTGTAGAAACGCGATGTATGTTGCAGTGCTCTCCGATACACACGATCGAACAGCGGAGGAGTGGTACTCAAGCGTCAACTTTAGGCTACAATACATCCGGATGTAATTAGCATTTTACAATGCAACAAACGGCACTGATTACTTATTTGTTTATATGTTCAAATGTGCTAACAAAACTAACGGGGTTCCATTTAAAAAACCGTAGGTTTGTGTTAAAAAACATACTTCCGTGAATTTTTGTATGGTTTGTATTAAACAATTACACTAGCCCCTCTACTCACGTTCGGTCTGTGGAATCGGTTCGTCAGTATTTGATGTGGTTTACGAAATATATCCAGCGGTAACATTAGGTGACTCACCCTGTATACAGGGTGATTCAAAAATGCATGTAAATATTTTAAGGGTGTATTTGTGAGGTAAATATAAGACAAAAATGTTCTATAAATGTTTTTCCATAAACGTTTAATTCCAGAGTTATCGTTAAATACGAAAGTCTTGTCCGTATCAAAACGACGGCAGTGCAAGCAGCAGGATGCCATATTCTGGTACGCAATTCACATACGTATCTCCCAACAGTTGATTCGAAACTGCATGAATAGTGTTTGTTTTTGTTTGCACGTGATGTTTACTCCTACTGTACGGAAGATGGCGCTGATGTTGTTGGTAACGGAAAAGTACGTCCTGTCGTTCATTCATCGTCGGAAGGCTAAAGGTTTCGTGCACATGATGTACTCAAACAGTGAGTATGCTGATATGCACCTTGTGTATGGTGCAGCAGATGGAAATGCACTTGCAGCAAGACGAAGGTACAGTGAGCTGTTTCCAGGAAGACGGTTACCAAGTCATCAGACGTTTGTATCTGTGGACAGACGTATGCGGGAGTATGGCATTCGTCCTGGGCCACATTCAGGTCGACCACTTGAGCATGCAGTGAACGTCGAGGAACATGTTTTGGACCTGGTAGACCAAGATCCATCTATCAGTACGAGACAAATTAGTGCAGCTGTACGACTTCCACAATCTACTGTATGGCGGCTGCTTCGGAGACAACAGTTGCATCCATTTCACCTGCAAAAAGTGCACGAATTGACACCTGAAGACTATCCTCGCCGTCAGCAATTCTGCCAGTGGTTACAAGAGCGTCATTTGAATGATCCAATGTTCATTCGGCGGATATTATTCACAGATGAGGCCATGTTTACTCGTGCGGGTGTAATCAATTCGCATAATATGCACCAGTGGGCTGTCGAGAATCCTGGCGCGAGAATTGTGCGTGGATATCAACATCAATTCTCCATAAACATTTGGTGTGGTATTGTGGGGAATTACTTACTCGGACCTCATGTTCTGCCTCCAAGGCTGAATGGGCACGCGTACTGCGAATTTTTGGAGGGAGAATTGCCTGGATTGTTACAGGATGTCCCTCTTGCAACACGAGCCACCATGTGGTTTATGCACGATGGTGCTCCCGCCCATTACAGCCGCAACGTAAAGGCGTACCTCAATTCTGCGTATCCACATCGATGGATAGGTCGCGGAGGACCAATTGCTTGGCCAGCCAGATCACCTGACCTGAACCCTTTAGACTTTTATTTATGGGGCCGACTAAAGACATTGGTGTATTCTTCTGCAGTACCGAACAGAGAAGTGCTACAACAAAGAATTGAAGGTGGTTGTGAAATTATTCGTGGAGAGTTGAACGGACTGTGTAATGTGCAGAGATCATTGATGCGACGAGCACGGGTCTGTCTGCAAGTTCAGGGACAGCATTTTGAACATGCATTGCATTAAGATTTGTGCAAATACAGTACAGTACACTACAGTCTGTAAAATGCTTCAATTTTCCTTAGTTATTGTGCATTGCTGTAGTTCAATCAACAGGACCTAAATTAATACAGTGTTCGCGAGGAATTGTTTCAGTTTGTTACGTCACGTTTATTTATCAGTTTGCGTTGTTAGTCCAAATGCACTGTAATTAAACTGTGAACTCTGGGAATTAAATACCTTACGTTGTATTGAATGTATTATCCTGTTTTGTTCATAACTCTGTAATAAGCCAAGTATGGAAAAAATTGTATAGAACATTTTTGTCTTATATTTACCTCACAAATACACCCTTGAAATATTTACATGCATTTTTGAATCACCCTGTATATTCACTTATGAAATTTATTATTAACAATCAAATGGCTGTGAGCACTACGGGACTCAACTGCTGTGGTCATCAGTCCCCTAGAACTTAGAACTACTTAAACCTAACTAACCTAAGGACATCACACACAGCCATGCCCGAGGCAGGATTCGAACCTGCGACCGTAGCAGTCGCACGGTTCCGGACTGCGCGCCTAGAACCGCGTGACCACCGCGGCCGACTATTAACAATCCGAACGAATTCAAAAATAATAGCAGTTTACATGGCTACAACACTAGGAGAAAGGATGAGCTTCACTACTCAAGGTTAAATCTAACTTTGGCTCAGAAGGGAGTAAATCATGCTGCCACAAAAGTTTTTGGTCACTTACCTAAAAGAATCAAAAGTCTGACAGATAGTGTAATGGTACTTGAATTACACAACCATTACGGCACCTCATCTGAACCTCTCTACACCAGCAATATTCTACTGTGTTTCTGTAAAGTAGTTTACATATTTCTGAGACAACATTCAGATTTGATTTCATTAATGTAGAGGTACTTTGATACATCGATATGTTTATATTGCAATGATATTATTCTTATGTGTATTCTTTCTTTTGTCACTATGATCTTTGACGTACTTGTAACTCTGATTTTTGGGCTCGTAAGCGATTATTAGTTAGTTGTTAGAGAGTCGGACTTTGAGAAGGTCAAGTCTTGGACGTCATGTTGGGAAGACGCATATTGTAGCCAGTTTATAAAATGTGAACTTTAACAGTGACTGTGAGGAAGATGTTTTCAAGTATGTTTTGTATTGTGAAGTGATGTTTTGTGTGTTACGTGATATTGCAATAAAAGCAATTAAAAGGAAGTGTAACTTTAATTCGGAGTGCTTAATATTTTTTTTTTTTACATCACTATTGTGCTAACTTTGAAAGGTTTTTTCTTCAAGAATGGTTTGTGAAGCGCACCTACAAAACTTTTGGATATAGCAGAATAAAACCTAGGCCTCTTTGCATCCGAGCTTGGAATCATCACCACCTAGATTTTCGACGATTGAGCCGTGATTTTACAACGAGACCAGCGTGGGAAACACGAAAAGACGAGTGTCTAGTTTATTCATTATTACATAAAATGACTTTATTAACTGTGCTCTAATGACGCCTGCCACGTAATAACTTTGTTGTTGCCCGAAAATGCAGTATTTAGCAGCGTGAACAACACCACAATCATTATTAAATTTTGACCTTTGATGTTGTAGGGTTGTTAGAATAGCCATATAGCATTTAAAAGGAAATTAAAAGAATTTCTTAATGGCAACTACTTCTACTCATTAGATGAATTCTTGGATATAGTAAGTGTGTAATTTCCCCAAACCCCACAAAAAAATTAAAAATATTAAGTGTCATGTAATATTTTGGGTAATGTAATATCTTGTATAGACACCATAGAGTAAATATCACTGGAGTGAGCATTCACATGCGCAGAACAGATTTTGTGTTGTCAACATACATTGCCGGCCAGGTCACGTGATCTCGGGACGTCGTGTGTTTGTCCGTATAGCACCCTGTATGTTTAGAATGTCACTACATCCCTAGTACAGACGGGTTCTTTTCGTACGTGTTGTGGATTATTTATATATGTTGCGCAGACATTTTAACAGTATCCATTTGATACCGGGAATAAACCAGCTACGTAACTTTTAAGGGCAAGTGATATTACATTTAGCTTCTTTGCGATAGGTGTCAGTTCAGATGCACTCGAGTTTTGGTGGTTTTTGGTATGATACCGCACTTTATAGTATTACAGAGCCTGAAGTACATTTTTGCTGTGATAGTCCTGTAAAACTACTTGACAGTACGTTAGTACTTTTGCAAGTGTCCGAAAAACACCGAATTTGCCACACATTAGCGATTATGTCCGGGGTAATTCGTCCTTTTTTCTTGTATTTCTGCGTATTTATTTTCTCGTTCTTCGACCTAAAGCACAATTTCTATTACTGGTGGCACTTTGAGGTATATATACTCCTGGAAATGGAAAAAAGAACACATTGACACCGGTGTGTCAGACCCACCATACTTGCTCCGGACACTGCGAGAGGGCTGTACAAGCAATGATCACACGCACGGCACAGCGGACACACCAGGAACCGCGGTGTTGGCCGTCGAATGGCGCTAGCTGCGCAGCATTTGTGCACCGCCGCCGTCAGTGTCAGCCAGTTTGCCGTGGCATACGGAGCTCCATCGCAGTCTTTAACACTGGTAGCATGCCGCGACAGCGTGGACGTGAACCGTATGTGCAGTTGACGGACTTCGAGCGAGGGCGTATAGTGGGCATGCGGGAGGCCGGGTGGACGTACCGCCGAATTGCTCAACACGTGGGGCGTGAGGTCTCCACAGTACATCGATGTTGTCGCCAGTGGTCGGCGGAAGGTGCACGTGCCCGTCGACCTGGGACCGAACCGCAGCGACGCACGGATGCACGCCAAGACCGTAGGATCCTACGCAGTGCCGTAGGGGACCGCACCGCCACTTCCCAGCAAATTAGGGACACTGTTGCTCCTGGGGTATCGGCGAGGACCATTCGCAACCGTCTCCATGAAGCTGGGCTACGGTCCCGCACACCGTTAGGCCGTCTTCCGCTCACGCGCCAACATCGTGCAGCCCGCCTCCAGTGGTGTCGCGACAGGCGTGAATGGAGGGACGAATGGAGACGTGTCGTCTTCAGCGATGAGAGTCGCTTCTGCCTTGGTGCCAATGATGGTCGTATGCGTGTTTGGCGCCGTGCAGGTGAGCGCCACAATCAGGACTGCATACGACCGAGGCACACAGGGCCAACACCCGGCATCATGGTGTGGGGAGCGATCTCCTACACTGGCTGTACACCACTGGTGATCGTCGAGGGGACACTGAATAGTGCACGGTACATCCAAACCGTCATCGAACCCATCGTTCTACCATTCCTAGACCGGCAAGGGAACTAGCTGTTCCAACAGGACAATGCACGTCCGCATGTATCCCGTGCCACCCAACGTGCTCTAGAAGGTGTAAGTCAACTACCCTGGCCAGCAAGATCCCCGGATCTGTCCCCCATTGAGCATGTTTGGGACTGGATGAAGCGTCGTCTCACGCGGTCTGCACGTCCAGCACGAACGCTGGTCCAACTGAGGCGCCAGATGGAAATGGCATGGCAAGCCGTTCCACAGGACTACATCCAGCATCCCTACGATCGTCTCCATGGGAGAATAGCAGCCTGCATTGCTGCGAAAGGTGGATATACACTGTAGTAGTGCCGACATTGTGCATGCTCTGTTGCCTGTGTCTATGTGTCTGTGGTTCTGTCAGTGTGATCATGTGATGTATCTGACCCCAGGAATGTGTCAATAAAGTTTCCCCTTCCTGGGACAATGAATTCACGGTGTTCTTATTTCAATTTCCAGGAGTGTATTTAACGCATTTTAAGTACTTGCTCCCAGTTTATTAAATAAATAGTAGACTGAGTAATCTATATACATAATTCACAAGTCACTGATAAATGCATGGAGGATAGTATTTACTGAAACAACTAACCTTTCCCTTTCCTGTTCCACTAGCAAATTTACGAGAGGAAGAGATTGTTTGTAAGCTTTTGTACGAGCCGTAATATCTGTTTTACAGTCATAAAATCGTAAAAAATAGGTCTACAGGATCAAGCCTTAATTATAAGGCGTCTCGAAATTTTTAAACATTTACAGTGTCTCTTACTAATATGATAACTATAATTAGAGCTACATGGTATGTACCCATGAAAAGTTACTATCCATCCTTCACATATTTTTCTTTGCATCCGTAGCAACAACAGTAATTCACCCTCGCTATTACACTATCACCAAACGGTGAAACACAACAAAAACTCTTGATATTATAAACTTCAAACGCTGCAGAGTGCACACACGCACAGCGAAGTCCCGAAAACACGTGATAATCCTGGTTTAATATTGACAACATGCGCAGAACGCAATGCTCACTCCAGAGTTTTTACTCTATGATAGACACCTTTTATTAACCTGACACGTTCCACATCATTACGTAGTGTCGTATTCATGATCTATGGAACAAGTACTAATCTAATCTAATCTCTAGACACCTGCGTCTTTCCTGAGAAAACATATTTCCTGGACGATCTTTCATTTTTATGTTGTTATATTACGAACAGAAAAACTGAAAACAGTAAGAAGTAAAGACACGCTTGTTAGCTGGTCTTGGTGTTAAAGGAAACGTTTGTACGAGCTGTGGGATGCTGCCTGCATAACGTGTAACGCATGAACCACTTGTGCAGCTGGGGCCGCGTCGCCGGTGCATGCGACCTGGCCTCCCGCGTCGGCGGTGGGCCAGGCCCCCTCCGCCTACCTGCTGCCCGCCGGCCGGGGGCGCCGCTGAATGGAAGGCCGGCGCGGCGCCGCCTGCTGCGCTGCGATTGGCCGGCGGCCGCTATAAGTTGCGGGGCGCGCGCCCGCCGCGCTCGAGTCGCCGCCGTCCCCTGCGAGCACGCTACCCGCAACCCGCTCGCCACGACTGCAGACAGCTCCCCGGCCGTGCGCATAGCGAACAGCCAGACCGAGACCGCTCGCTGCACCATTCCGCGACCAAGGTCAGTACCCGGTACTCCGGGACCCTGCCTGCACTCTAGCCCCGCACCGCGGCACCCCACTTCCCCGTCCCGAACCGACACGAGACATTAACAACAAAAGGTGTAAATACTTTGTCCTCACTGACGTGGTATATAGTTTAGGATTTCGATACGAAAAACATAAAATTACGTAGCCCATGATCCAGTTTGCGAAAACAATTGCGAAAGCGTGGTTTCGATCCACCACTCACTTGAATAATACCGAAGTTAGTAGAAATATATTTGAAACGTTAAGTTTCCGATTCAGCCCCTTCTAAGTACTCTCAAAATGCACCCATGGCCCACGGTTGGCGAATGTGGTTCACATATGACGACGCACCTGCATTTTTACCGCTGCTGTAAGATGACTGACGACATTCACAAGCTAATAGGGTACACGATGGATAGACAGGCTTGTCTACTGTCCTCTGCTACTGTCTGACTTCAAGCCTCTGGATTTTTCTGATTGATGTCATCTCAAAAGTGAAGTCTACAGCAGGCATGGTTGGAGAACTGGGAACTGTACATTTTTATCAAGATTCACTGGTTGACCCAGTGGTCTTCTAAAAAAATTCCTAACTCCTTGCAACGATCTCTGCAGATTGCAAATGCGGGTGCGACACGTAGAACAATAGGTGCTAGTACACAGTAAATTCTAACCTGTAATGAGCTGAAGCTGTGTTGGTTTTCTTGTTAAGGTAAGACACGGGCGAAATTTCAACTCAGAGAAGTAGGGACTTAATGGAAAGGCTGTCCTTTCCAATACATGTCTGCTAAATTCGACAATATTTTATTCTGAAATCAGTTATAACTCACATTCCCACATTCGCAAATATCTTCAAAACAGCTCGGTCACAATTCCGTCATTACTGGAAAGTTTATTTCTTCCATTGTCGTATTCTTCCACTCGTGTCAGTTTTCACTATAATTCGTGAAACACCCTTCATTTTTGTTGCTAAAGTCCTAGGAAACTGCGACATTGCAGATAAAGTAGAAAAACGTACTAATTCTTCCAGTATGAGTGATTCTGCAATTTTATCGGGTCAGAATACATATTAAAAGGTTACAGAGATTTTTTACTTCGTCAGAACCTTTGGACAGTGCACTTAAGGTAATTTGAATAGTACGAAGGGTTACTTCTCCAACACAAGCGGCTTGTCTTTAAACATATTATTCTTGTACGATGACTTTCTAAGAATCGGTGGCACTCCACACAGATTTGCTAGAAGAAAGATAAATGTCCTGAATTCGTTAGCTTATCCCTAATTGCTTTCTATCTTGTCTCAAGACTTTCAATAAATATTTTATTAGAATGAGTACTTATGTACAAAAGCAATTAAATCTAAGACTGCAACTACAAAGCTCTAAAATGAACAGGCTGCATTGCTGAAATATTTGTAAGTTTACTAATCTTTTCTTAATATCACATACATATCGTCTACGCAATGAGATAGTTCATGTTTCATCTTTGCTCCTCGTTTTATGAATATTTTGCTTAACTTATGAATGTGCGAATGACAAGGATATTTTCGAAAGAGCGCTTCAGATACGATTCTTTCTGCCGACAGCTAGTATTGTCACATTTATAAGGGCCACCAGAGTGTTAAATACTCTTATGAATTACTCTTTGAAACACAAAAGGATGGACTGTACATGGCTCCACATGCTTTTTTTTCAGACTTTGGAATTTAATAAGAGAGTAATCCTGGTAAAGGCTATTGCGAAATCCTTCACTGCAATGTTAAATTCTGGATCCCCTCTCGACTCTGACGACGAAACGAGCACCTAAAATGCGAATACTTGGAATTAGACAGTGGCGCAAAATGCAGCAGCCCCTGCCGCTGCACGCACGATATTCGTAAAGACCACCACCTTTTGTATCATATTTGTTATTGGCTTCTTGGATATTAGTGGTTCCTTCAGAAAAATTCTTTTTACACATTTTCTTAGGCATGTGATCGAGAGGTAGTTATTACATTTGGAGTATCCTTCGAGTATCCGGCCTGAAGTGACTACAAATGCCTATATTCGGTCGGCGGATGGTAACAGCTCTTGGCAAGAATCGCACTTTGAAAACATCTAAGGTATTTCTCGAAAGGTCCCACACATCATTGTTCTGTAAAGAGACGATAATTTTCTGGCACGTCAGAGTTACCGCCAATCCAATTATTTGAGCAAATAATTTAAAAAAATGTTTAAAATAAAATTGTGTACTATTTTTTCCAGTATGAAGTGCTGCTGAAATGAGAACTATCGCGGTACTTCGCTTTTATAATTGTCAATGAAACATTTTTCAGGATGAGGCAGGGAAAATGTTAAGTATGAGGACCAGCACAGCCGTTCAGTGTTTCACTTGTTTTGCCAGTTAGTCGAACAATTTACAGGGAGAACTTGAACTACACAGACAAAATTTCAGTTTTTCACTGACATTTTCCGAGTATTTTGGTATAAGGTGCCAGTGCCTGATTTGTGACGGTACTCACCGATATGCCATATCAATACCACTGACGAAAAAAAAATCAGAACTGCTGATTGCTGCAGTTGAAGCGATGTAATAAAAATATCAAATGTTGTATTCAGACTTCTAAAATGCTCAGAAAAGCATTAAAATAATTATTTAAGAAGTCTAATTTCAAAAACACATCCTGGATGGTCACAGTACCGGAACCTCTTTCTTTATAAATCAAGCACTGAGGACCCGATATATCTTTGCATCAGTATTGCGCAATGTAAATGTCGACTCCAGCCGGCCGGTGTGGCTGTGCGGTTCTAGGCGGTTCAGTCTGGAACCGCGTGACCGCTACGGTCGCAGGTTCGAATCCTGCCTCGGGCATCGATGTGTGTTATGTCCTCAGGTTGGTTAGGTTTAAATAGTTCTAAGTTCTAGGGGACTGATGACCACAGATGTTAAGTCCCAAAGTGCTCAGAGCCATTTGAACCATTTTTTTGTCTACTCCATGAGGTACGTGTCTTGTTTGCAAACAGCTTCTTTTCCATTCGCTCATGGTACTTGCCTTTGACAACAGTTCTACTCACTGTAATCTTCGCGTTCAAGCTTGCATTCATTCTTCTTCTTCGTTTGCCTTTAGCCGGTACCTGCACGGCGTCGGCACGTTTATTATCGGATTTAGCACTGTTAATGTTAGAGGGTGGCCGGATGCCCTGCCTATCGCCACCACTTAATCCACCGGGACGGATTAAGCGTACACCAGCCGTCTGCGTGTATTGCTATCCATGTGAAAGTATGTCACCTTTTATAGATCTGTATCTGAAGCAGGACGTGGGCAACAGCCTGCTATTCACGTAGTCGGATGAGGGAATTACCTAAAAATCACATCCAGGCTGGCCGGCACGCCGTCCCTCGTCGTTACTCAACCGGGCGGATTCGATTCGCCGCCGGCGCACATCTCCGAATCCCGGACGCAGCTTGCTAACACGTAGAGCTATTCGTGCCAGTTCATGCTTGCATTAATTAGTTCTCTGTTATGTAACGGGGTTGTTTTTCCGGAAGCGCTAGTTGTACGTTAACATATTTAGACAGAATTATGGATTGGTTTACTGATGAAGAGCTGCAAAATTTCTGCGGTGTGGGCTCCATTGACGCGGTAACAGCACGGCATAGCGTCGTTGTGCAGCTGTTTCTTTGCCTTCATTGAACCCACACAGCGAAATCATATCCACCAGTTTTTCATCAGTAAACTGATTCATACTGCTGTGTACCACTGTTGGCGTGCAAATAACACTGATCAATAAACGGACTTGAGCAGTACTGAATGCAGGCTTGAGGGTGGAGAAAGAAGTTGGCATTACTGTGTCGTCACCAAGTACCGTGAGTTGTAATGTATCCTTCGTTGGTCAGCAGTCAGGAAGCATGAAAATGACAAAATGAAATGAATCTCCACAATAGTATTGGTCCATGAATTAAAGGTTTGCCGGCCGCGGTGGTCTAGCGGTTCTGGCGCTGCAGTCCGGGACTGCTACGGTCGCAGGTTCGAATCCTGCCTCGGGCATGGGTGTGTGTGATGTCCTTAGGTTAGTTAGGTTTAAGTAGTTCTAAGTTCTAGGGGACTTATGACCTAAGATGTTGAGTCCCATAGTGCTCAGAGCCATTTGAACCATTTGAACCAATTAAAGGTTTGCCGTCAAAAGGCGCAACACAGAAGCGGTAGGATGCCTAACTGGATTTGCATCCAACCATCTAAAAATATTAATTATCTTACAGATTATTACGTGAATTCCGTAAGAAAATGAAGTCGGTAATGCTTACTGCCTGGTGAGTGTATCAGGCCGCGAGTACTGATGAAGGTACCATCGTTCGATAAGCAGGCTGACTATGAAAAAACTTAATTTAATTTCCCCTGAAATAGTGGTACCAAAACTGAATCGGACTTCGTATTTAAAGATCTAGGTTCTACTCAGAATACAATGCTCAAACAGACGCGATCCGCGATCGGTCTGAGTACTTTCGAACAATGTACGTTACCCCTCGTGACACACCATCTCAAAATGAACAGCACAAAAATGCGTATGAAAAATCTATAGGTGACTACGTTAACCGTAGTATGCGCATGTACGGTTTGGTTTAGCGACAAAGCCCACTTTCATTTGGATGGGTTCGTCAATATGCAAAACTGGCAAATTTGGGGGACTGAGAATCCGAATTTCGCGATCGTGAAGTCTCTTCACCCTCAACGGATGACTGTGTGGTGTGCAATGTCCAGTCCTGGAATAATCGCTGCGATATTGCTTGATGATACAGTGACTACCGAACGGTATTTGAAGGTTTTGGAAGATGATTTCATCTCCATTGTCCAAAGTGACCCTCACTGCGACAAGATGTGGTTCATGCAAGACGGAGCTCGATCCCATCGAAGCAGTGGAGTGTTTGATGTCCTGGAGCAGCACACTGCGGACCGCGTTCTGGCTCTGGGGTACCCTGAGGCCACTGTAATGGGCCTCGATTGGCCGCCATATTCTCCGTATCTGAAGACATGCGACTCCTTTTTGTGGGGCTATATTAAACACAAGGTGTACAGCAATAACCCCAAAACCATTTATGAGACGGAAACAGCCATTCAGGAGGTCATCGAAGCATCGATGTTGCGACATTTCAGCGAGTCATGCAGAATTTCACTATTCGTCTGCGCTACACCATCGCCAATGATGGCAGGCATATCAAACATCTGATAACCTAAATGCGAATATCTGTAGTGACGTTTACATGTTGAACAAAGTGTGTGCACGCCGTAGTTTGTAACTAATTTAGGTTTCTTTTTATACCGTCCAATAATTGTCACCCTGGACGTGTGAGGTGTGAGACAAGGCCAAAAAGAGATACTAAGGGAAGGAGCTTCTTCCGTCAACAAACTTTTACTGTTTAACGATTGACGGACAATATTTTCATTTACCGATACCTTCGTCCAAAATTTTATTCTCTTAACATAAGTAGTCTTGCCTTTTTACTCTTCTTGAAGCGTCTATTATTTTTTCATCTCATTTCTGGATGGGTGTACATTTCATTATGACAGTGTGGATAAATAAAGAAAAATGTTAAATTATTTTATTTCTTACACTTGAGAGTGAATGAACAGGTTTGATGCAAACAAAGTACACAGCACATACCGACGACATTCCTGCTATTGTGCAGATATCTTCTGTGCAGTGCAGGTACCAAGTTGAGTGTAAGAAATCAAATAAACTGCAGTTACTGTCTAGAGAGATCAGAGATATGAGTATTTGATATAAATCAAAATATTCATAAAATATCCCTAGAAAACCACCGAAATTTTATAGCTGTCGGTTTCATCCTGTACTTTCTGTCTCTTTTTGAGGAAAGTTTTGTTGAAAACCCTATCAACTACATTGCAATTATTCTTAAGAAGGTTGAATGCGGTTTAAAGTATTTAATGGTTCAAATAGCTCTGAGCACTATGGGACTTAACTTCTGAGGTCATCAGTGCCCTGGAACTTAGAACTACTTAAACCTAACTAACCTAAGGACATCACACACATCCATGCCCAAGGCTGGATTCGAACCTGCGACCGTAGCGGTCGCGCGGTTTCAGACTGAAGCGCCTACAACCGCTCGGCCACACTGGCCGTCGCAAGATAGTATAAAGCCGCGTCTGTGAAATAATGGTTTGTGGAAAATAGCGTTTCTGAAATGGACTGGTTTTCCCAGAGTCCCGATTTGTACTTGTGGAGCGACTTTTGGATAGTGTTAGAACGCTACAGATACCCGCGACCAACATAACTACCTTCTTTGGTTTGGGTTTCGGCTTTCGGTGAAGAACGGACTGGCATTCCTCCACTGACATTCAGAAAACTCATTGAAAGTTTCCCCACCAGAGTTCAAGCAGACATAAATTCGACGAGTGGACACATCCCATATTAATGTCCACTAACAGGTATCCCGAAACTTCTGATTAGATTGTGTAAACATTTTATCCGAAAAAACCTCTTAGTAAACGATTTAATCAAAATAGATAAGGTGAACGATAGATTTAAAATCCATAACGTCAATCTATTGAAAAGGAAATAATGGAGTTTAGAGGGAAGCGTCTGGGTGGACATTTACGAGGGGCGTTCAGAAAGTAAGCTCCGATCGGTCGCGAAATGGAAACGACTATGAAAATCCGATAAAGCTTTGCACAGATGTGTTGGGTAGTGTCTCTAGTATAACCCCAGTTAGCATCACGTCGCTCTTCTCATTTCTGAGCTCGCAGTGAGTGCGTAAAGATGTCTAGAAAATAGTGTCTGCCGCCAAGTACGAGGGCCTGGTGAGAAATTTCGCCTGAAGCTATGCAGCTAACATTATATAACTGTCGTGCTGTTTCGTCTTCAAGACAATTCTCAGCCGCATTCTGCAGGGGCAATGAAGATGCTCCTGCATCGTTTGCAAATGGAAATGTTAGATTACCCGCAATACAGTCCGCAATTGTCTCCCCCTGAGTTTCATCTCTGGTCACATGAACCGCTGTCTTTGACGACAACATTTTGACACAGACAACGAGGTGTAGGCCAGCGTGGAGAATTGGCGGAAAGCACTGGCGGCTGCCTTCTATGATGAGGCTATTGAAAAGTTGGTACAACGCTATGACAAAAGTCTAAGTCAGAACGGCGACTACGTAGAGAAGTAGCTGAAAGGTGTAGCTAATTGTTACAAGTAAAACATTTCTGATGTTCACTGTGGTTTCAATTTGGCAATCAATCGGAGCTTACTTTCTGAACAGGCCTCGTATTACAGACCTAGAGATACCTCGTAAAGAAAGGATCGAGCAGGTAATCCGGCACGGCCATTTTGAAGGGATTAACCTGGCATTTTCTCTAGGATTTGTAAAGAAACTAGGTCTAAGTGTGGTTGGTCTGACTGTAACGCCTAGAGCCGCTCGGCCACTCCGGCCGGCAAAGTACTTAATGCCTTTAAGAAAGTGCAGTTGTTTGGAACTCTGTATAGATACTGAAATTACGAGAGTTGCACTCGTAAGATATTGGTATGTACATTTCGCTCTATCGCTTCCATGATACTACAACGGTTCCGTAAAGTATTCGCTGTTAGGATATGAAATACTGCTGCTGCTTACTTCAAAAAACAGTTCACACGAGCAGTTGTAGCAAAAATTTATTGAACTACGTTTCATCATCATTGCGGCCGGCCGGGGTGGCCGAGCGGTTCTAGGCGCTACAGTCTGGAACCGCGCGACCACTACGGTCGCAGGTTCGAGTCCTGCCTCTGGCGTGGATGTGTGTGGTGTCCTTAGGTTAGTTAGGTTTAAGTGGTTCTAAGTTCTAGGGGACTGATGACCTCGAAAATTGAGTCCCATAGTGCTCAGAGCCATTTGAACCATCATTGCGTGTGTAGCTAACAATTTGCAGTTCGAGGTACATGCTACATACAAATTAGGTTCAAAGTTTGTCCGCTTACTTCATTTCCGTAATAATTTCTCGATCTTTAAGCATACCGGTAGAGTTAGACAGGCAATAATTGTAACGGTTTCGTGACGAGACTTTCAGGTGAAATATTTTGGGAACCAGCAATTCTAAACTGAGAGATGTCATAGAATATAATAGCTGTGTCAAGGTACCGGCAGTTTTATATTCGTCTTAAAATTTCCTCCGGCGAAGGAGCGCAAAAGAAATTAGGTAAGTCACTAGGCTGCTGCCATAAGCGAAACATCTCGTAATGGGCGGTGAGACGGCGCACCGGACATACTGCGAGCAAGCCGGTTACTGCCGGCCGGCACGCACCCTGTAAGGACCGGCAGTTCGCGACGACTCAGGTGTTCGCGCGTCGCTCTGCATGTCGGGGAGCCGTCCCCAGCGAGAACGGCCGCGGCGTTAAGTGCTGGCCAGAGGGTAGCAGCGTGCTGTGCTCCCACAGGTCTGACGGGAAACTGGGGCCGTGTCGGCCTTATAAACACGTGAACACACTGAGGGCTTAATGAACACTGGACATGCAAAGTCGTGTAAAGACAGAACGCTACAGGCGTCTTCGAGCTGCTGGATTCCAGTGCAAGAGGCACGTTATACACTGGTGCTACCGAAGGCGACGGTTGATACGGGTGGATCTTTGGTAGTAATACATTTAATAATATAAATTGATTGAAGTCGCGCGAAGGGCTGTCCCGTTTCAAGACACGGCATGTGTGACGCCCGAATATTCCGATTAGATTCGACGTATGGAGCGAGTCTGCACACGATGTGTCTGCAGTCCACTACAGTACACTACATTCATTATGTTTTGCTGCTGCGATTATTTTTCGTCAGTGTCTTTCACTCTCTTAATAAGCTGTATCGTTTAGAGCTGTATCCTATTAGCCCAGAGTGACTGGCAAAGAAAAGACGACACAAAAGAAACCCAGGAATCGCAAAACTGAACCTCGTTGAGCAAGAATAGTTCACCAACAAGAAAAGAATCTTCACACCAGACGGCTCGTATAAAATGTACTGTAAGTAAAGTAAATACACTGTAAAAGAATGAAGGACTGTATAGTAGACTTTAAAAAAATTAGTACGGAATCCATTAATTACTTTCTCGTTGGTAGTCAGTAGAACCATATTCTCATTGGTTTGGTTATTACGACTCTATCTCGGACAACGTTAGGGAATTACCCTGTAAGTTTTGCGATGTTGTCAACTAACGGCACATAATGTATGCTGTGGCCAGAGCTCACTCTTACAAACGAGCTAAAATTGTTGTAACTCATTCTAGATATGACTATAACCATCTTCCCATTGGACGGTAACTAGAGTACCTTTCTTATCTAACCTGACATGTACTTTTATATCCAAGCACGGGACCCCCAGATGCGCTGGGCCTGTGGCATTTACTAACACTTACTACGTGGCTAATCCGGTACTGCACCTGCTTCACCCACGCCGTACGTATTGATCTCTTCCGGATTATCAATGACTTTGTTCCTAATTTTGCTCTGGTATGTTCTGCAATCTATTCCGCTTGTTGTGTTTGCTAAGTGCCCTTCGTCGTACATTTCCCTTATCTCAAATCCACTGTATTCTACTGCCACGTCTCCTCCTCCTCAGTCTTGGTTCTAACGACTTTTTCCCTCCGATTCTTCCATTTCCGAGTTGTCGTGGGGTTATAAACGGTGCAAGACACAAGGGACAAAACCTGTCTGAGACTACACAAGACTTCTAGTTTTCGAGACAAACAGCATGTAGGGTGGATCTTCAGGTATGACTGCCGAGGAGCTGCAAAATAAAAAGATAATAATATTTACGCCAATCGTGAACAACCAAAAATGTATTGCAGATTCTTGACGATTATGTCTTCTCTTTTTCAAACATTTTATAGCATCAAGAAATTTAACTTTTGTTTCTCTTTATCGCGTATTATGTATTATGTTATATCTGAAATATAATTTGCGACCGAGAGAAATAAAACTCATAAGTAACATTTGTAATAGGTATATTTACATAATTGTGTATATGAAGCACGCTATGAAATACTACTGTTTATTGAATTACTAGACGTGTCACCATCATTGCACCTGTAACTAACAATTTGCAAATCGAGGTACATGCTACACGCAAGTTAAGGGTTGGGTTGTTTGGGGATGAGACCAGACTGCGAAGTCATCGGTCTCATCCGATCAGGGGAGAACGGGGATGGAAGCCGGCAGTGCCCTTTCAATGGAACCTTCCCGGGATTTGCCTGGAGTGATTTAGGGAAATCACGGAAAACCTAAATTAGAATGGCCGGACGCGGGATTGAACCGTCGTCCTTCCGACTCAAATGGCTCAAATGGCTCTGAGCACTATGGGACTCAACATCTTAGGTCATAAGTCCCCTAGAACTTAGAACTACTTTAACCTAACTAACCTAAGGACATCACACACATCCATGCCCGAGGCAGGATTCGAACCTGCGACCGTAGCGGTCGTGCGGTTCCAGACTGTAGCGCCTTTAACCGCTCGGCCACTCCGGCCGGCCCGTCCTTCCGAATGCGAATCCAGTGTGCGAGCCATTGCGCCACCTTGCTCGGTCGCAGATTAGGTGTAAAGATTATGCACACGACTCAGTTTCAACAGAGTTGAATCAAAGTTTCTGTGTAATGTGTTCCTCAGTTAAGGCGTGTAGAGATCTCGGGAACGCATAGTGATTCATCAGTAACTTGTGACTAAACTTGTCACTTTGATTTGCTAGTTTGGTTTAATTTTCACGTCTCTCATTCTGTTCGACAAGGTGTTAGTGATGTATGAAACTAAGAAAGTAACAATCCCTACCGTCATATAAATGTATCTTCATAAATCTAATTACGTTTTATGCTGACACTCATTGAACAGATAAACGGTGACGATATGGATGTTTGTTTTAGACTTCAGCCTGCGATTATTACATACAGCCTGGGCGTTACAGTAATTAGCGGGGGCGACGCCAATATTCAGCTACTCTCAGCACTTCTTTGGTAAATTTTTTATTTTGTCGGAAAACGCAGCAGTGTCTGGCGTGACACGCTTTCGTGGTGCTACGATTAAATTAAAAAGAAATGTGTATCACTAAGCTGATATTTAGTCGTAAAGTGGGGCAATTTTGATCGACAACTACATCAATACAGCCGGGAGATTTCTGATTGCAACACACTCTGAACACCGCGGATGAACTCAAACTTCGTTCGACACCTTCCTTGCAACACACGCTTTACATTCGCAAGAATTGTGTAGGTATTTTACATCTAAAATGTGGCCGAAATGTTCTAGGCGCTTCAGTCCGGTACCGCGCGATTGCTACGGTAGCAGGTTCGAATCCTGCCTCGGGCATGAATGTGTGTGATGTCCTTAGGTTAGTAAGTTTTAAGTTGTTCTACGTTCTAGGGGACTGATGACCTCAGATGTTCCATAGAGCTCAGAGCCATTTGAACCATGTGAGCTACAACGAAATCAGGTGTTTTTTGAAATTTGTACTTATCTACTGCGGATAAAACAATGCGTACAAGAAATCTACAGCGTACAAAATAAGGAACGAGAATGGCATACAGCGTTCTGTTATTACTTGAAAGAAGCGGGCTGCGATGGAGATTAGTGTTTAACGTCTAATCGACAACAAGGTTATGAGAAGGAGCACAATTTCGGATTAGGTAAGGAAGTCGGCCGTGCCCTTTCAAAGGAAACGTGGCGCCATTTGCCTGAAACAATTTAGGGAAATCACGGAAAACCTAAATGAGGATGGCCTGGCACGGCTTTGAACCGAATGCGAGTCCAGGGCGCTAACCACTGCGACACCTCGCTCGGTGAGCTTGCTGTCTGAAATGGAGTGACCGCTAAACTACTACCG
This sequence comes from Schistocerca nitens, assembly GCF_023898315.1. Taxonomy (NCBI): domain Eukaryota; kingdom Metazoa; phylum Arthropoda; class Insecta; order Orthoptera; family Acrididae; genus Schistocerca; species Schistocerca nitens. Next base: position 996,387,685 of record NC_064614.1, on the reverse strand, counting down.
ACTGTATGTTAGACGATCGGCTGCTATCTAGTTTTCAAAGTTTCTTCGGAAATGTAACCTGAAACGTGAAGCACTCATTGAAGTAGTGTAATGCGTTTATGAAACGATGCATTAATTTCGAGAAGCTGTTAAAAATGAGGAAAAGAGGCTAAAAAGTAATATTGTCTGTAAGAGGCACATGCCTGCAGTTTTCTTCAATCACTGTGAAGGATAATCATTAAAGTGCCATGCACAGTTGTTGAAATACTATTGAGCGTGATTGGTTCCGCCTTAGTTGCCACGATAGTTGTCTCACTGGGCTGGTGTTCAAATGGAGCGAATATCACATCTGAGTCCAATCATCCTATTTTATGTTGCACGCATTTTTCACTTCAGTTGAATGCTTAGAGGTCTCCATCAACAAAATCGAGGGTAATTTCCTTCCCCATACTTTCCAATTGAGCAACGATGCTCTCTCTACTGAGCTGGACATCGACGTGGTGTTTAACTCTTGTTTCTTCTGTTGGAAACAGCCACAAAAGTTGTCCACTCTGGGCCGAACGGCGGTCACCACCTATCGTATTTCTTCCTTTTATTGTTTGATACTTGATGGATGAGATATTTATTTATCTAGCGTATTTCTGAACATTGTTCCTGGAAAACAGCGATCAAAAACTGGAATAAAAGTTTTTAATAAAAACAGTCCAGGATCTCATGTACGATGTTAAAATTTTTTATTTATTTACGTATTGTTGATATACTTCTACCTCTGTTATCTAGAAACTGAAGTAGACGTAATGATTTCTTTATTTAGAACTGATATTAGTGTATAATTTTACATAATAACTATTTTCAAACACGTATTGATTTCCAGATGCTTTCCTAATTAACAACGGTTTACTGACTATTTACCATGTAATATCTAGGTATTGTCTTCCGTTACTCCTGCGGATTGCAACCTGGGTTCCACAAAAGTACACATGTTTACAGTATATTTTCAATTAAGTAATTTAATTGATAAGTGCATTCATTAGCAATATAATATTATTGGAGAGCGATGTGATCATGTTAAGATCAGATAGTATTAATGATGGGAGCGACATTCTCATTGCCCGCATCTCGTGGTCGTGCGGTAGCGTTCTCGCTTCCCACGCCCGGGTTCCCGGGTTCGATTCCCGGCGGGGTCAGGGATTTTCTCTGCCTCGTGATGGCTGGGTGTTGTGTGCTGTCCTTCCGTTAGTTAGGTTTAAGTAGTTCTAAGTTCTAGGGGACTGATGACCATAGATGTTAAGTCCCATAGTGCTCAGAGCCATTTGAACCATTTTTTTGACATTCTCATTAAAACTGATTGGATGCCTGCATAGTACGCGAGCTATTGCTAAAAGAAGAGAGAACTCTCTGACTTTTGTTTCGTTGAATTTTTATATTTTTATTGACCTTACAATTTCGAGAACCATGTTCCCACATCTGGGACGTATTCTAGACGAACTGCTTTGCTCCTACATTACATCATACACGACATTCACTATGGTGAGAGGTAACACATCAGACATTATGGTTTCTCAAGACTTTTTCCTTATTATGACGAACCTGTTTCCCAGAACTATGTGCGTACCTGATAAAAGTCAGTGCACCTCAAAAGAAGATTACGGTTTATAGCAACGTGAGACATTTCTCTAAAGTTACTATTACTGGATGGCATATCTCTTCACGATAATTACACGATCCTACAATTAATATTTACCTAAAAATGAAATATATTTCTCATTTATATTTTTAAAACCTGCTAGTATTATTTCAGACGGGCACATTTATACGGGCACATTTACATATTTTTTGGAAGTAACTGTAGGTCTTGGATGAGCAGTGAGCTTACGAACTTCAATAAATTTCGCAAGCACGTTCTAATATGAAACGCCACAGAGCGTTACGACAGTCGGTACCATGAAGCATTTTTCATTGTACTGGAGTTTCTTTAAATATGAATATCCTTCGCGGTATTCAAGATTTCAATGGAGGCTGTAGTCACACGTGAAGACCCATGCCGAAAACACTGGAGTTTTCTACGTAGACCACTTTCATGCTCTCTACATTTTTTCCAACGTGTTTCCAATAGTATATTTCGTCTATGCCAAACAGTTCTGGAAGGCCTACAAAATATCTATCTACGGCTGTCATACTCCCTTAGTCTTACGCAACATAATTTACAGCTAAAAAGTCTTTATATTCGCTAAAATGTGGTATTAAAAGAGTGCCAAATCTGACATATATATTCGGTATTCTAAGAATTATGACTTCAAATAAGTCATTATCCCTAATGCCGAAGTAATATTGTCGGGAGTTGCATTGTTGTGATAAAAATTTTTCTTCCTTTCGCAGTTCAGGCCTTTTCCCAAGAGCTTTTTCATCAGACTATTTCAGAAAAGTTGCATAGTATTTTTGTTGTTGTGCCTAATGTAACACCTTTTGTAACTCGAAAAACATAAATTACAAATTTTTCAGTTGGTAAAATTCACTCCGCTTCCATGCACTTCTGTGATGGCTGTTTCGGTTATGCCCATGCGGCGGGCTCACGGCTCATTTGCAATAACAAATCGATGCGCAAAATCGGATGCATTATTTTTAAAACTGTCTGAACATTTTGGAACTTTTATTTTTCACAGATTTTTTGGCCTGAATTCAACAAATGTGGCGTACATTTCGCACATAGCTTTTGCTTTCTTTGTACAGACCTCACAGTGCTCTCTCCCTTTAAAACCTCATACTAACTATTTCATATATCTGTACCCGCCGACAAGCTGTTGCCACACTGTGAACTTAGCCGATGTTTTCACATGCACTTATAGTTTTGTGATATCCTATCCATGAATTATATTCAGAACAAGTATTAATTTAGCCATTTCTTAATTGCTGAAAATATGGGATCTGACTCCATGTAAAACTTTGCCGATTGCATGTAAACTTGAGTAGCGGTAGCAAACAGTCTACGGCGTCATCCGTTCGAATGAAATACATACAATGCGATTGGTCCAGAAAGCCATATAAACGAAAATTTTCCGTAAGTCAGCACATGAATTTCTTGTGCCCAATGTAACAAAACGAAACTTTCCTTGATACTAACGTCGTCTCTTTATAAGGTTTTATTGTTTTCGTCGTATTAAATCAATCGCGCAGTAGGTTAGGCGTTTGCCTTTGTGTCTGATTGATCTTTCTTCACCTATGGAAATACCCAAATCTAGAACCTAAAGACGATAGGAGATAGAAAAATGGAGGTCCATGTTACATGGTTCTAACCTGATTCTATGTGATTCCTGTATCTGTTTTATGGATGCCAAACTGCCACAAAAATTATTCTCCTAATTTGAGGGTATACCTTTCTGGAAGTGTATTAGTGCGTTACCTTTAATATATTGTGACAAAATGTGATCTGATGCCCTACATCTGTGAGTGCTTACTGCACCTTACTTAGGCACACTAATTGTCAGCAGAGAACACGAAATATACACTCCTGGAAATTGAAATAAGAACACTGTGAATTCATTGTCCCAGGAAGGGGAAACTTTATTGACACATTCCTGGGGTCAGATACATCACATGATCACACTGACAGAACCACAGGCACATAGACACAGGCAACAGAGCATGCACAATGTCGGCACTAGTACAGTGTATATCCACCTTTCGCAGCAATGCAGGCTGCTATTCTCCCATGGAGACGATCGTAGAGATGCTGGATGTAGTCCTGTGGAACGGCTTGCCATGCCATTTCCACCTGGCGCCTCAGTTGGACCAGCGTTCGTGCTGGACGTGCAGACCGCGTGAGACGACGCTTCATCCAGTCCCAAACATGCTCAATGGGGGACAGATCCGGAGATCTTGCTGGCCAGGGTAGTTGACTTACACCTTCTAGAGCACGTTGGGTGGCACGGGATACATGCGGACGTGCATTGTCCTGTTGGAACAGCAAGTTCCCTTGCCGGTCTAGGAATGGTAGAACGATGGGTTCGATGACGGTTTGGATGTACCGTGCACTATTCAGTGTCCCCTCGACGATCACCAGTGGTGTACGGCCAGTGTAGGAGATCGCTCCCCACACCATGATGCCGGGTGTTGGCCCTGTGTGCCTCGGTCGTATGCAGTCCTGATTGTGGCGCTCACCTGCACGGCGCCAAACACGCATACGACCATCATTGGCACCAAGGCAGAAGCGACTCTCATCGCTGAAGACGACACGTCTCCATTCGTCCCTCCATTCACGCCTGTCGCGACACCACTGGAGGCGGGCTGCACGATGTTGGGGCGTGAGCGGAAGACGGCCTAACGGTGTGCGGGACCGTAGCCCAGCTTCATGGAGACGGTTGCGAATGGTCCTCGCCGATACCCCAGGAGCAACAGTGTCCCTAATTTGCTGGGAAGTGGCGGTGCGGTCCCCTACGGCACTGCGTAGGATCCTACGGTCTTGGCGTGCATCCGTGCGTCTCTGCGGTCCGGTCCCAGGTAGACGGGCACGTGCACCTTCCGCCGACCACTGGCGACAACATCGATGTACTGTGGAGACCTCACGCCCCACGTGTTGAGCAATTCGGCGGTACGTCCACCCGGCCTCCCGCATGCTCACTATACGCCCTCGCTCAAAGTCCGTCAACTGCACATACGGTTCACGTCCACGCTGTCGCGGCATGCTACCAGCGTTAAAGACTGCGATGGGGCTCCGTATGCCATGGCAAACTGGCTGACACTGACGGCGGCGGTGCACAAATGCTGCGCAGCTAGCGCCATTCGACGGCCAACACCGCGGTTCCTGGTGTGTCCGCTGTGCCGTGCGTGTGATCATTGCTTGTACAGCCCTCTCGCAGTGTCCGGAGCAAGTATGGTGGGTCTGACACACCGGTGTCAATGTGTTCTTTTTTCCATTTCCAGGAGTGTATTTTGCATGCTGTGCTGCTGGAAAACGTAAGAGATGCGCAAAGACCAACACAGTGCAGGAGAAATTCACTTCTCTATGTATGATAATTTAGAGAAAATTAAGATGGGGTGTGTATGAAATTACGTATGACAGAACAGAAACTAAGCTTATCCAGTTGAACATTGATGAGTTCTCAATTTTGTCATGACTGTTATACATATTTTGAGTTTTCTGTATTACTGTTGTCTTCCTTCAAAGAAGACTGAGGTACCGACCCGGCACTGACAACACAACCTATAAGAAAAATGTAGGCGAGGGTCGTATGAGACCAACATTTCTTGATTTAATGCACTGATACGAACAGTGTTAGGTATATTTGTATCAAAAGTTATCGCTCCTCATTCCACAAGTGCAAGTACACGGCAGTCCATTAAAATTGCCAATCAAGAAAGGATAGCAAATAGAGAAATTTTCCTTATTGTTGGTATATTGCGTAGTATAAAGATTTTACGATTTGTAAGTGATTTGGGGACACACAAAGTGCGATATTTAGTACAGAGAGCTGCCATCTTTGCTGGCAAAAATAGCTCAACCTAGTTGGGCATCAAGTTAAATTCAGTTTGCGTAATACACTGAGGTGGGAAGTTAACGGGATACTTCCTAATATCGTGTAGGACTACCTTTTGCTATGCTTAGTGCTGTAATTCGACGTGGCATGGAGTCAACAAGTCGTTGGAAATACGCTGCATATATATTGAGCAATATTGCCTCTATAGCCGTCCGTAACTGTGAAAATGTTGCCGGTGCAGGATTTTGTGCATGAACTGACCCATCGATTATGTCCCTTAAATCTTCAACGGGAATCATGTCGTGCGATCTTGGTGGCCAAATCATTCTCTCGAACTGTCCAGAATGTTCTTGAAACCAATGGTGACCAATTGTCGCCCGGTGACATAGCGCATTATAAGCCATAAGAATTCCATCGTTGTTTGGGAACATGAAGTGGACAAATGGTTGTAAATGGTCTCCAAGTAACCGAACATAACTATTTCTAATCAATAATCGGTTGGTTTAGAAAAACCAGTCCATTCCACGTGGACACAGCCCACGCCATTATGGAACCACCACCAGCTTGCACAGTGCCTTGTTGATATCTTGGGTCCGTGGCTTCGTGGGGTCTCGAACCCTTAAATCGGCTCTTACCACCTGAAATCGTGTCGCATATGACCACATCACGGTTGTCCAGTCCTTTACGGCCCAACCGATACGGTCACGAGCTGAAGAGAAGAGCTGCAAGCGATGTCATGCTGTTAGCTGAGGCAGCCGCGTCGGACGTCTGCTACCATAGCCCATTAATGCCAAATTTCGCTACACTGTCCTAACGCATACGTTCGTCGAACGTTGCCACTGATTTCTACGGTTGTTTCACGCAGTGTTCCTCCTCTGTTAGCACTGACAACTCTACGCAAACGCCGCTGCTCCCGGTCATTATGTGAAGGCCGTCGGCCACTGCGTTGTCGTGAGAGATTAATGCCTGAAATTTGATATTTTCGGCGCTCTCTTGAGAGTGTGCATCTCTGAATACTTATTTCCCTAACGATTTCCGAACTGGAATGTCCGACTACCATTCCACGCTGAAGGTGTCTCGATTCCCGTGACGTGGCAAAAATCACTTCGGAAACATTTTCATATCAATCACCTGAGTACAAGCGACAGTTCTGCCAATGGACTGCCCTTTTATATACTACCACCGTACGTACATGTGCATATCGCTGTCCGAAGACTTTTATGGTCCAAGTGCCTGGAAGAACAGCGCCCAGGGAAGGACGTTCTACGGATTGCACTGCAGATATTGTTCACAGTTTCGACTTGACATGGAAGTGAAACACGGACGATAAATAGTTTGGACAAGAAGAGAATAGAAGTTTTCGAAATGTGGTGTTACAGAAGAATGCTGAAGATTAGATGGGCAGATCACATAACTTATGAGGAGATATTGAATAGAACTGGGGAGGAGTTGGTGGCACAACTTGACTAGAAGAAGGGATCGGTTGGTAGGACACATACTGAGGCATCAAGGGATCACCAATTTAGTGTTGGTGGGCAGCGTGGATGGTAAAAATCGCAGAGGGAGACCAAGAGATGAATACACTAAGCAGATTCAGAAGGATGTAGGTTGCTGTAGGTACTGGTAGATGAAGAAGCTTGTACAGGATAGAGTAGCATGGAGAGCTGCATCAAACCAGTCTCAGGACTGAAGACCACAATAACAACATATAAACAGAGCACGGAGAAAAAAGCCTCCTCTATGAGAATTTGTGCTCAGGGGAAGAAAGGTAAACATAGGCTCCGTCAGCAGATCCTGGCAGGCTTAGCGGTACCGACCCATCACCATATCATCCTCTCCCAGTGGCGTCATCGAAAGCCGTGTGGAGAGGCGTGGGGTCAGCACTCCGCTATCCCGGCCGTTGTCAGACTTTGCGACAGGTAGCCGCTACTACTCAGTCAAGAAATTCCTCAGCTGGCATCGTTAAGCTGAGTGCACCCCCCTGCAACCCTCCCACGAAGGAAAAATATCCCTGGCAGTACCGAAAATCGAACCAGGGTCCTCAGCATGGCACTCAGCCGCGCTGATGTCTCAGCTACACACCTGCCTAATGCAGATTTCGAAATCGTGTACAGATAGCAAGGAAACGAAAAGTGTTTCTCTGAAAGTTCTAAAAAGAAGTGAGACGGTGCACGGAAGCGGAAAGTGGTATAGTATCTGTGTCGGCAGATGCCTGCATTCCGTGGAAAAGGCGGATGGAGCGTAACGAGACCACGTATCCAGCGTGGCCTGATATTTTCGAGGCTGTTTCTCGTCGTGCGAACAAAAGCAGGAAGCGAGTTTCTTGCCACCAGGAAAACACTTGCTGGCTATTGGTTAGGATAACCTGCGGGCTTGTATTTCTTCTTGCCAAAATGGGAGGCGATTCAATCTCGACAGCGCATCCAAGCGTGGATGCGGCCTGGAACACGTCGAGTTGCTAGTCGTGAAACTAGCAAGAATGTGTCCTTGCTGTCGTGATTCATTGAAGTTTCAGAAATACTCCCTGTCGTTTTGGGTGTGTATGTCAAACCCTTTTTGAGATCATTGCCAAGTTTGCTAATATCTTATTTATTTGGTCTCTATTGTGATGGTTTTATTTTATATTTAGTAAAGTTTTATTTCATATCCAATAATTATTTATATTAGGTCCCTTGAGGAAACCCTGCGTGCCTGAAGCGAAGTACTGTGGTTTCACATCGTAAGAATTTGCAGGCAATTGAAACTACTGAACGAAAGGAAACACGAGTTCCCTTGAATACCACGTAATCACATGATTAAATTTTACACTCTCAGAAACAGTCCTATTAAATATTTTTCTAAAACTCTGACCTTTTCATCTAGTTAGCAGTATTTCGAGCCTTTGAACTAGAACGTTGCTGCAGTTATGAAGATGGCAACACGTAGTTTATTGTGAAGGCCCATTTTACTCAGTATTTGAAGCTCCCGATTGCTAGTTTCACTCACGCAGTGTCTAAAATAATAGGAAAATTTTACGAAACAAGCCTCAGTCGGCATTTTTTCAACTGACAGTTCCGTCTTAGACCATTAAACAATGACTACATGTTTCGGAGAAGAGAGTTTATAACAACAATTCCATTTGCCGATTCACGTAAGTTACGTAGTAAGCGAAATGTAGACAAATTTCTGTGATTTCATTTTGGTCGCTTCTCAGATACTTGATCCCACCAAAGCTCCGTTTGTGGTGTCTGCTCTAGCTTTCAGATTCCTTAGAAAAAATACGATTTTCTCTGATGTTAGTACTGTATTGTTCCATAAGAGAAATAGATAAACTCTGTGTTTTAGATGATGATGATGATGATTATGATGATGATGGTTGGCTTGTGGGCGCTTAACTGTGCGGTCATCAGCGCCGTACAAACTCCCAATTTTACAAAGTCCAGTTGTTTTTACTCAATCCACTGTATGATGATCAAATGGTTCAGATGGCTCTGGACAATTCCCCTAGAACTTAGAACTACTTAAACCTCACCAACCTAAGGACATCACACACATCCATGCCCGAGGCAGGATTCGAACCTGCGACCGTAGCGATCGCGCGGTTCCAGACTGAAGCGCCTAGAACTGCTCGGCCACACCGGGCGGCGGATAATGATGATGATGATGAAATGATGAGAACAACACAAACACCCAGCCCCCGTGTATTTTAGAGGACCATTGATAGTAGTTTAGTTTGAAACGAATAATCGTTGAAAGCCCAATAAACATTTCTATCTCTTAATTTTTTTTTCCAGAAACGTTTATTGCCCTGCTTGTAACTCTGCTTGTTATAGCTGTTACGAAACAGACTTTCAGTATCTGAAAATTTCCTTGCAGGAATGATATGGAGTGATAAATATCGAGATTCAGATCAGTATGTATGATTTTCGAAATAATGGTTCACAGAACATTATTTTTTATCCCTTAACACAAATTGCTTCGTTTCAATATGATGAGTATACAGTTTTCAACGTCAGCCAGAGTAAACGAAGATATTGGACATTATTACATGCTTAGTAACCTCACGGTACGAGAAATGGAGGAGGAAGGAAAATACCTCAACGAGAGAACGGTTTCATATCTAGATGACGAGTAGAAGAAGGATATAAAGAAAAAACCAACTTAAGAAAAAGCTATTAGTACCAAACAGCAAAAACTGAATTGAAGTAGCTAACTGATCCACATTCATCATTTAACAGGTGGCTATGCACCAGGAAGTATATGTATTCACTTTTTAAGAAGTTTGTTTTATTGTGAGTATAATATTACATGCATACATTAAATTTGCATTTACATGCCACATTAATTACCTGACATGTGTCAATGTGTATGAATAACGTACAAAGTGTAACACAAGATGAATACAAGAAGTGTTTATTGGCAACCTGAACTATCGGTTTTATAATCCAATTTAATTAGTTTGCACATGACGTCTACGTTCCGAAATGGCGACGTTGCAGAACCGTTCCAGAACGGTCCGCTTTCCGCGCCGACAAAAAGTCGCTTTAAAGTCTCCACCTCCAGCAGAAAAACACCATCAGTTTCTGAAAATCACGTATGATGTAGATCTCTATAATTCCTTTCATTGTGTGGAATATTTGTTTTTAATTTCAATTAGGGCCAGAGTTAGGACACGGGTGAAATTTTTCCGTCCGGGCAACAGCAACTTTATCACGTCATATCTTGAACACATTGAAACTCGCTGAAATACTTGATATTTTTCGTTGATTTCCAAAATGGCGTGTCTGGCTACGCTTGCTACTCATTTGCTTTTTGCAAATTTGTCATTGCATTATGAAATTATTTAAATGCATGACGCAGAACTTCACTAATACTGTTACACAGTTGTGTGTTATGCATTTAAAAAAAATCGATACTGCTGCTCGAAATCGCTTGTAAAACTTATTCTATATATGCAAGTAACGATTATGGATACTGAAGTCTCAATCTCGCACATAAATAAGGTAAAAATCCTGAAATTCACGCATAGTACAGGTATTTATTGTGTATGTGTAACAATTTGAAAATATCTGTTCTTAATTTAAACTGGGGCCGGAGTTATTTTTTTCCTTGTAATAGGCAGAATTATTGCTTCCGGAAAAGCTTCCTTGTTGAGAGCTGGCAGGCACAGTGCTTTGTGCAGCGGAAATGGAACCCAGCGGGAGTCTGCACTGCCAGACTCACAGTGCTGTATTGCTGGCCGGAGCAGCCGAGCGCACTATCTGTCAAATGCCAAGCACTGCACATCAGAAGATAGGAAAAGAAAACCTGTAACTTTTTTAATTTGTCCTTTGACGCTGCTGCACCACAGAACTAAAGCCCGTATCTAAACTATTCCAGAACAAAGTAACATGTCACTCGGTAAAAAAATCGTTATTTTAAAGCACTTTGAAAAGTCATTGCAGAAACTGGACACTTACTTTTCATGTGACTCGTTTTCATGTGGAAGCATTATGAATGGGAGTCTTTTAGATGCATTTAACGAATCGATCTTGTAACTATAGCGTCGGTTATAAATGCGTTTAGTTTATGGTGTCGTTAACGAGAAACGGGGGAGAGCAAGGAGAAACCCTGCGCAGGGACATGTGACACAATAGTGTCACATGTCCTCACTCCAAGGGACACTGTGGAGTGATTTGTACACTACTGGCCGTTAAAACTGCTACACCAAGAAGAAATGCAGATGATATACGGGTATTCATTGGACAAATATATTATACTAGAACTGACTTGTGATTACATTTTCACGCAATTTGGGTGCATAGAGCCTGAGAAATCAGTACCCAGAACAACCACCTCTGGCCGTAATAACGGCCTTGATACGCCTGGGCATTGAGTCCAACAGAGCTTGGATGGCGTGTACAGGTACAGCTGCCCATGCAGCTTCAACACAATACCACAGTTCATCAAGAGTAGTGACTGGCGTATTGTGACGAGCCAGTTGCTCGGCCACCATTGACGAGACATTTTCGATTGGTGAGAGATCTGGAGAATGTGATGGCCAGGGCAGCAGGCGAACATTTTCTGTATCCAGAAAGACCCGTACAGGACCTGCAACATGCGGTCGTGCATTATCCTGCTGAAATATAGGGTTTCGCAGGGATCGAATGAAGGGTAGAGCAACGGGTCGTAACACATCTGAAATGTAACGTCCACTGTTGAAAGTGCCGTCAATGCGACCAAGAGGTGACCGAGACGTGTAACCAATGGCACCCCATACCATCACGCCGGGTGATACACGCTTCCGATGTGCGATCACCTCGATGTCGCCAAACACGGATGCGACCATCATGACGCTGTAAACAGAACCTGGAGTCATCCGAAAAAATGACGTTTTTCCATTGTGTACCCAGGTTCGTCGTTGAGGACACCATCGCAGGCACTCCTGTCTGTGATGCAGCGTCAAGGGTAATCGCAGCCGTGGTCTCCGAGCAGATAGTCCATGCTGTTGCAAACGTCTTCGAACTGTTCGTGCAGATGGTTGTTGTCTTGCAAACGTCCCCATCTGTTGACTCAGGGATCGAGACGTGGCTGCACGATCCGTTACAGCAATGCGGATAAGATGCCTGTCATCTCGACTGCTAGTGATTCGAGGCCGTTGAGATCCAGCACGGCGTTCCGTATTACCCTCCTGAACCCACCGATTCCATATTCTGTTAACAGTCACTGGATCTTGACCAACGCAACTGGGTGTTGTGTGATGTCCTTTGGTTAGTTAGGTTTAAGTAGTTCTACGTTCTAGGGGACTGATGACCATATATGTTAAGTCCCATAGTGCTCAGAGCCATTTGAACCATTTTTTGACCAACGCGAGCGGCAATGTCGCGATACGATAAACCTCAATAGCGGTAGGCTACAATCCGACCTTAATCAAAGTCGGAAACGTGATGGTACGCATGTCTCCTCCTTACACGAGGCAACACAACAACATTTCACCAGGCAACGCCGGTCAACTGCTGTTTGTGTATGAGAAACCGGTTGGAAACTTCCCTCACGTCAGCACGTTGTAGGTGTCGCCACCGGCGCCAACCTTGTGTGAATGTTCTGAAAAGCTGATCATTTGCATATCACAGCATCTTCTTCCTGTCGGTTAAATTTGGCGTCTGTAACACGTCATTCCGTGGTGTAGCAATTTTAATGGCCAGTAATGTAATTTAAACCAGAAGGTTGGAACAATGTATAGTGTTCAGGGACGTCACGATACCACCTCTACTCCTCTCTACCATGATGCAAACAACTGCTTCACAAAAGAATGGCAGTACACAAGCGCCTGGTAGTGGCTTCGGTTGCTGGCAGGTCTTCTGGAGACCGCGTCTGTAAAATGACAGAAATGTGAGAATGATTGACATAGTTATCGTTAACTGTTGCGAAAATTGCTTGTCAATGATTTATTCACGAGCTTCGAGAAAAAGAGCAACAGCAGCGGTAGAGCGATCGCCTTGCAATGACCGACGTCCGATTTACGCGAACGTTCCGCATTTACCAAGGTGAATTACAATCGATGGAGCAACGAGCTACTGAGTGGCAACACGTAACGCTCAGAATAGAGCTAATGCGCGTACGTCACAGAAATTGTTTGAACTCCAAAGGCAACAAGTTTTGAGACACATTGAAGTACACGAGCAACAACACAATCAGTGCAACGGCAACATTGACGAAACACTAAAGGGACTCAAATTACCGGGAAGTGCGGGTTGGTAACATTAACTGCGCCACTGTAGTATTCAATACACATCATTTTTCGAACGTGGAAACAATTCAAACATGTCGCATTTAGTCTAAACTTATTTTAGTTTAACTGAGTTACTTCCATGTTCCTCGGATCATTTACACGACAAATCGTAGTGATGTGGAACGAGTCATTTTGTAAGTGGGCTGTTTAGGTTTTTATGTTGGTAACGCCACGTAGCGCCCTGTATGAAAATCACTGACTGCGCTCTGTGCAGTCTGTGGCTGGTTGGCATTGTTGGAATATTCTCTATTGTAGTGTTGGGCAGTTGCATGTGAACAGCGCGTAGCGTTGGGCAGTTGGAGGTGAGCCGCCAGCAGTGGTGGATGTGGAGAGAGAGAGATGCCAGAGGTTTGAGAGGTTGCTATAAGCGGACGATCTGGACGTGTGTCCGCCAGAAAAAGGAAATTTGTAAAGGTGGGTGTCATGAACACTATTAAGCTAACACTCTGTTTGTTCTCCATCAAAATCTTTCATTTGCTAACTGTGCCTATCCGTAGTTAGTACCTTCAGTAGTTTGAATCTTTTATTTAGCTGGTAGTATTGGCGCTCGCTGTATTGCAGTAGTTCGAGTAACGAAGATTTTTGTGAGGTAAATGATTCATGAAAGGTATGGGTTATTGTTAGCCAGGGCCATTCTTTTGTGGAGATTATTGAAAGTCATATTGCGTTGCGCTAAAAATATTGTGTGTCACTTTAGTGATGATCAGAATAAGCAAAGAGAGAAATGTCCGAGTACGTTCAGTTTTGCTCAGCTGTTTGAAAATCACATAGCGCAAGAGCTTTATCAGCACAGTCATTTATAATTTTTCAAAGGAGATGTTACAATTTTACATCCACAACATATTAATTTCTTGAAAGACATCTTTTTTACGCCAGTGATGTTAAACTTTTTATTTCCACTATTGCAATTTCGGCCATAGGCCATTAGCAAGTGCAGATGTTTTGGCTTTCAGTCATGACTACTTTATACAAGCTGACACATTTATATGTTGATGTCATTTGCTGTTATATACATTTGTAACGCTGCTAAGTAGTGCGAGCACACATGTCCATACATCGTTACGAATGTATATAACAGCAAATGACAACGACATTTAAATGTATCAGCTTGTATAAAGTAGACATGGCTTAAAGCCAAAACATCTGCACTTGATAAAGACCTAAGGCCGAAATTGCAATAGTGGAAATAAAAAGTTTAACAGTCACTGGCGTAAACATGATGTCTTTCAAGAAATTTCACACGACTGTAAATCCCAGTTATGAAAAGTTAACAGATTAATTTGTAAATATCGCTACAATTTTTAAATATACAGATGTCAGTATATTCGCATTGTGAAGGGACAGATCAAGATATGATGGATAGTTTTTATGAGGCACTCAGTGATGTAGTTGTTAGAGTAAAGGACAAGGACAGTGTTCTGCTCATGGGTGATTTTAACGCCAGGATTGGAAATCGAACAGAAGGGTATGAAAAGGTTATGGGTAAATTTGGAGAGGATATGGAGGCCAACAGGAACGGGAAACAACTCTTGGTTTTCTGTGCCAGTATGGGCTTAGTAATCACAAACTCCTTTTTTAAACATAAGAACATTCACCGGTATACTTGGGAAGGCAGGGGAACCAGATCTGTCATTGACTATATAATATCAGGAATTCAGGAAGGCTGTTAGGGACACATGTATTCAGGGGATTCTTTGATGACACTGATCATTATTTAATCTGCAGTGAAATTGGGATTGTGAGGCCGAAAGTGCAGGAGGTCAGGTCCATATGTAGGAGGATAAGAGTGGAGAAACTCCAGGATAAGGAAATCAGGCACAAGTATATAACGGCGATCTCAGAAAGGTACCAGTTAGTTGAATGTAGTCAATTACAGTCATTGGAAAAGGAATGGACAAGGTACAGGGACACAGTACTAGAAGTGGCTAAAGAATGTCTTGGAACAGTAGTGTGTAAAAGTAGGTGAAGCAAACAGCTTGGTGGAATGACACAGTCAAGGCAGCCTGTAGAAGGAAAAAGAAGGCGTATCAAAAATGGCTACATACTAGAACTCAGGTAGACAGAGAAAGTTATGTTGAAGAAAGAAACAAAGCCAAACGGATAATTGCAGCATCCAAGAAGAAATCTTGGGAAGACTTTGGAAACAGGTTGGAGACTATGGGTCAAGCTGCTGGAAAACCATTCGGGAGTGTAATTAGCAATCTTCGAAAGGGAGGTAAGAAGGAAATGACAAGTATTTTGGACAGGTCAGGAAAACTGCTGGTGAATCCTGTGGATGCCTTGGGCAGATGGAGGGAATATTTTGAAGAGTTGCTCAATGTAGGTGAAAATACGATAAGTAATGTTTCAGATTTCGAGGTAGAATGGGATAGGAATAATGATGGAAATAGAATCACATTTGAGGAAGTGGAGAAAATGATCAATAGGTTGCAGTGCAATAAAGCAGCTGGGGTGGATGAAATTAAGTCGGAACTCATCAAATACAGTGGAATGTCAGGTCTTAAATGGCTACACAGGATAATCGAAATGGCCTGGGAGTCGGGACAGGTTCCACCAGACTGGACAAAAGCAGTTATCACACCAATCTTTAAACATGGAAACAGAAAAGATTGTAACAACTACAGAGGTATCTCTTTAATCAGCGTTGTGGGTAAAATCTTCTCAGGTATTGTTGAAAGGAAAGTGCGAGTATTAGTTGAAGACCAGTTGGATGAAAATCAGTGTGGGTTTAGGCCTCTTAGAGGTTGTCAGGACCAGATCTTTAGCTTACGGCAAATAATGGAGAAGTGTTATGAGTGGAACAGGGAATTGTATCTATGCTTTATAGATCTAGAAAAGGCATATGACCGGGTTCCTAGGAGGAAGTTATTGTCTGTTCTACGAGATTATGGAATAGGAGGCAAACTTTTGCTAGCAATTAAAGGTCTTTACATGGATAGTCAGGCAGCAGTTAGAGTTGACGGTAAATTGAGTTCATGGTTCAGAGTAGTTTCAGGGGTAAGACAAGGCTGCAACCTGTCTCCACTGTTGTTCATATTATTTATGGATCATATGTTGAAAACAATAGACTGGCTGGGTGAGATTAAGATATGTGAACACAAAATACGCAGTCTTGCATATGCGGATGACTTAGTTGTGATGGCAGATTCGATTGAAAGTTTGCAAAGTAATATTTCAGAGCTAGATCAGAAATGTAAGGACTATGGTATGAAGATTAGCATCTCCAAAACGAAAGTAATGTCAGTGGGAAAGAAATATAAACGGATTGAGTGCCAAATAAGAGGAACAAAGTTAGAACAGGTGGACGGTTTCAAGTACTTAGGATGCATCTTCTCACAGGATGGCAACATAGTGAAAGAACTGGAAGCGAGGTGTAGCAAAGCTAATGCAGTGAGCGCTCAGCTACGATCTACTCTCTTCTGCAAGAAGGAAGTCAGTACCAAGACTAAGTTATCTGTGCACCGTTCAGTCTTTCGACCAACTTTGCTGTATGGGAGCGAAAGCTGGGTGGATTCAGGTTACCTTATCAACAAGGTTGAGGTTACGGATATGAAAGTAGCTAGGATGATTGCAGGTACTAGTAGATGGGAACAATGGCAGGAGGGTGTCAACAATGAGGAAATCAAAGAAAAACTGGGAATGAACTCTATAGATGTAGCAGTCAGGGCGATCAGGCTTAGATGGTGGGGTCATGTTACACGCATGGGAGAAGCAATGTTACCCAAGAGACTCATGGGTTCAGCAGTAGAGGGTAGGAGGAGTCGGGACAGACGAAGGAGAAGGTACCTGGATTCGGTTAAGAATGATTTTGAAGTAATAGGTTTAACATCAGAAGAGGCACCAATGTTAGCACTGAATAGGGGATCATGGAGGAATTTCATAAGGGGGCTATGCTCCAGACTGAACGCTGAAAGGCATAATCAGTCTTAAATGATGATGATGCTGATGATGATGACAGATGTAAGTTTAGTAATTCCCACCCACCACCGTTTACACATTTCAACTACGGGGCCGACACAGTGAGGTCTCTCCTCCCCCCCCCCCCCCGCACACACACACACACACACACACACACACTATTTCGGCCTCCTCGCGTCTGTCTCGCCTAGAATCTGAAGTCTCTTTGCCCTTGAAAGTAGGAGGTATTTTAAAGTCTGAAACACAATATTTGTTCTGTTATTTCTGAAAACACACACAAAATAGAGTTTACATATTAGCAGACGAACGGCATGGATGTCACTTCTCGTTTTACGTCAGTGTGTTGTCAAATATGAGTGACGATGATGACTGAGACGGAATTAGCTAAGCTTCCAGTGTGTCACCATAAACTAGGAACGCCGGCCGGTGTGGCTCAGCGGTTCTAGGCGCTTCAGTCTGGAACCGCGCGACCGCTGCGGTTGCAGGTTCGAATCCTGCCTCCGGCATGGATGTGTGTGATGTCCTTAGCTTAGGTAGGTTTATGTAGTTCTAAGTTCTAGGGGTCTGATGACCTCTGATGTTAACTCCCATAGTGCTCAGAGCCATTTGAACCAAACTAGGAATTCATCGCCTGACGTGCTTAGCTGGTTGGTACTGCGTCCCTAACCTTTCGTCTGGTACCTTCAGAAGGAAAAAAGGAAGGAAGGGAGGGAGGGAGGGAGGGAGCAATGTTAGGGCTGAACATTTTGTCGACTTCTTCGTTGCCTCTTCCGGTATCTTCATGGGGTCGACAAGTTATTTCAGATGTGGCAATGTCAGTGTTAGTGGGTGGCCGCGAGCCCTCACTAGCGCCATCACTCCCCCATGGTACGGAATTTGTGTGCCACATCCGTCTGCGTCTAGTGTTACCCCAATTGAAAGTGTGAGAACGTATTCTAAATATTTGCATAGCCTACATCTGAGGCAGTTCATAGGTAAACCCGACATTTATCTAGTGGGACCTGGGAAAACTCTGAAAAACTACATTTAAGCTGGGAGGCATGTCCGCCCGTCGTCGTTAATCGCCCAAGCAGATTCGATCTGGGCCCGCGCGCGCCTCCCCGTATCCCGAAAGCTGGTGCTTAACGCGCTCAGATGTAGGGAAGGTCAACGTTCCGCTATGACGAAGTAATTGTGTAAGTAGCACAAGCGCATACTGGCGTAGAATGGGGACGTAAATCAGTGAGGCCTTTCTCAGAGGATTCATCCCGCCATATAACTTACAGTATCAGAGCGAACCTAAATTTGGATGGACGGACGGGGATTCGAGCCGCCGTCCTTCTCAAAGTGAGTCCAGCGAGGCGTGGCGCTCGCTGCACCTGCAGAACTGTGGTGACCAGTGGTAAATACTAATAGCTTTATGATGCATATGATGCATGCGCTGATAGCCTTAGCTCACTTATAAGAAGGTTGATTTGAGCACCAGCATACTTCCCTAGGTGTGGTCGTATAGGCAGTGATATGCTGTGCCTTTCTCCAACCTTTGAACAGACTCGAAAGGATGAACAGTTTTATGTAGAATCCGAACCACGGTGCCGCTCTTCATTTATCACTTTAACTAACATTTCCAGGACTGGCCGTGGATCGAACCCGAAGCCTTTGGGTTCGTGGTCTGGTGTCTGAGCGCTTTTTTGTTTTCTTCTTTTTTTCTTTTTTCTTTTAATGGCCTGTATCCTCCCCTTATATTCCACTCTTCGCTCATCAGAATCGCCTTCATCAACGTCGGCTTTTTCTTCCTTTCTCGGGTTTTCACAGTTAATCCAAGAAAGTTGTTAAAAAGTAAATCTTTCACTTGCACAGAAGGTTTTCCGCCCAATCTTACGGAAGCCCTTGTCCATATGATTTGAGGGAGCTGAAATGAATCTTCTATTAAACTGGAAGAAAATAGCATTCAGTTTAATAAACTGAATTCTCGAAAATCCATAGCACTCCCTGTTGCTGCTTGAGCCACTGGCCTCCGTCAAAGACCATAAGCTTGACGTTGCGCGTGAACACCACTCACGGGGTAGGCCTTGCGTCTGTTTCGGCTGGCGGACTTCCGCCTACAACGGAGCACGAAGAGCGATCTATGCTTATGGGACACGTGATCAGGCTTACCTACTTCAGGAAAATCAGAGATGGTAACTGGAATCGAAACCAGATCCTTACGCACCTTTCGGACACGGAGGCGGTCTCGAAAGAATACCGTAACGCAGTGATTCCCAACGTTTTTTATTTCGTGCCCCACTTTTGCAATCAGTGAACAAGTCATGCCTCCATATATTTATTTACTCTATTTAATTATTTATTAATTTTTTGCTTCTTTCAAAAAACTTTATTTGACGATAATCTGCAGTCCATACTTTAGTAAAAGAGGGTTATCAGATGTGGAATGATACATAATTATAGTGAAACTTCCTGGCAAGATTAAAACTGCGTGCCGCACCGAGACTCGAACTCTGGACCTTTGCCTTTCGCGGGCAAGTGCTCTACCAACGGAGCTACCCAAGCGTGACTAACGTCCCGTCCTCACAGCTTTACTTCCGCCAGTACCTCGTCTCCTACCTTCCAAACTTTCCAGAAGTTCTCCTGCGAACCATGCAGCACTCCTGAAAGAAAAGATATTTCGGAGACATGGCTTTGCCACAGCCTAGGGGATGTTTCCAGTCATAATTATAGTGTTAGGAAGGTCTTAATAGTGGAAACAGATATTTCTTTACTGCGTTATTAAATACCTATTAATATTTTACTTATTTAAGAATGCAGAATGAAGAATGTGTTAAGTAAGCTATAAGTGACGCAAGACAAAGCAGATACTGCCAACTATGTGAAAAAAAACGCACTCACTAACTAATAAGCGTACAAAATTTTTGTCATACCTCACCACATATTTCTGTTTTCTTCTGAGCTGTCTGCCTCCGTCCACACTATAAATCTCTCTCCCCGCATCCCAAGGGTGCGTGGCCCTGACTGGGAACCACTTCTGTAACGGAAATAAATATGACTCAAAATGTTAATCGTTAATTCTCTTCTATAGTTTGTATAAAGGAGAGTGAAGTGGAAAAATTTGATGTAGAGAAGGAGTGGGAGAGGTCTAGTCGTTGGCTGAGGAGGGGAAATTATGATACTGATGAAATTATGAAAGGTAGGTTTGTATCTCGTTCGCAGGCGTTACATTAGACACAAATGATCACTTTGAAGGTGAAGCCTGAAGTCTCCAGGGACGTGATGTGATGTGTGTAGTGCATAGCGTAAGAAGTGCCCAGGCAGCCAAACTAGCTGTGATGTTTGATGGGCAAGAAGAAGTTGTAACAGATTTGAAGTCGTGATTATGTAAGCCGCTGTCCTGGAAAAGACAGCCGGTTTCTTTCACGTTCCGATACAGGAATCGATGTTTGACGATGTCGGAAATTTGACAATGGTTGTAAACCGGACCACTGAGCCTCTTACTCTTCTCAGAATTAGTGGTAATGAAAATCAGGAAAAGAATTTAAATGAACTAGAGGCTTGAATCGTGTGTTATAAATATTTATTGTACATGATTATCGATCTAACTCCGAGGCACATGCAACGGTTATTTACAATCTTAATCCTGCATTAAGAATTAACTAAGACCTGTCATTTAATTACTCCATTTCTTTCCAAGAAATTAGTGACTTACAAATATTTTGTTCACGAGGCTACTGTCCAGGTTCGTCACATGTTTTAGAACCAGAAATGGAAGCTAGATAAAGTGAAACAAAACATGAAATTAACACTTAAGGCAACCGACCATGTCCACCAGTAATCCAGATCGGAAACAGACAAAATGCTTGGAGGATGACATTATTCTGAGATATCTAAACTTTCAAGAGAGTATGATGGGATGATGGGATATGGAAATTCTATTTCGATTCTCCATAAGGTAAATAAGGATATCTTTCTATCGCAGAAAACGATACATTGGATTCACGGAAGCACACAGAATGTCAGGAAATTTTATTTCTTGTAGAAACTCAAATAAAGGTAATCGGTGCGTATTGATTCAAAGACGGTATCTAGTGTGACGTTTTCTCCCTCCTCTATACGCCACTATTGGCAAATGTAAATTCTTATGAACATAGTTCGTTACCACCCCTGTCTTAGAGACGTCTGAACAATACACTGCAAGAATTTTCCTTAACACTGCTTGCTCACATTAGCTATACTTACATTGAGACTGTGATACGAACATTTTTCGCGCTGTTCACTACCATGTCCATTATACGTTGTTTACATTTCAACTGCACTTTACGCAATGAAACACGTTAGATAATAATGGACTCTTGACTTCCGTTGACACTTATCCTACTGTAAAGAATTAAAACGTGCAGGAGACAGGGGGGGGGGGGGGGACAAATTCTGCTATGAAATTCTGTACGGCACCCACGTGATGAAAATGAGGAAGATAGAGAAAATGTAGAAACAGTTTCTCAAGTGTTAGTAACGATATTGACAGTCTCCTGGAAACGTTTCTCTCCTAATATTTCTCTTTCTTACTGCCGTATTTACAGAAGGATACTCACAATATTACGCTTTGCTTAACATAACAGCAGAATGTTACTAAAAGTAGTAATGGAGTGGGACGGTTAAAGATGCTCGTAAAAATATTCTGATGGTCAAACGTATATTTTACAGTGTAACGAATTCATGAACTTGTTAAAATTACTAGAGTTTTCATCACCTTAAAATTTCGTGAGATAACTGAGCTCATATCTACGAACACTTGATGTGTTTGCAATATGTTACATTGTGGCTACTTGATAAAGGAACACCCACCGAACTCATTCTGTTGATAGGACTCGAATTTAATGAGTGCTTTGTGATTCATTTATGTCTATTTTAAATTTTGGGGTAATTCATCACAGAAAAATTACGTTATTACAATGATTGCGGCATTGATTTGTAGATCTCTTGGAAACGTCTGAGAAAACAGTAATCAATACAAACTACATATACACGCTATACCTAGTATGCGATGATATGTGTCAACCATTGTTAATATCCGTTTGAAACCGTAGTGTATGATGAGATAAAAGAAATTATTATAGTTAAGGCAGACGAAAACTTAATTGCGATGAGTGTGTAAAATTGGATAGGAGGTAGTCGGAAAAGGTAGATAAGGAAAAATAGGCGAATATGGCTAGGGGAAAGGAATGAAAGAGGAAGCCGGCTAGTAGAATTTTGCACAGAGCATAATTTAATCATCTCTAAGACTTGGTTCAAGAATCATGCAAGAAGGCTGTAGACGTGGAAGAGACCTGGAGTGTTCGGAAGGTTTCAGATTGATTGTGTAATGACAAGGCAGAGATTTCGGAACCGGATTTTGAATTGTGATAGCTTTCCAGGGGCAGATGTGGACTCTGACCACAATTATTGGTTATGAATTGTAGATTAAAACTGAAGTAATCGTAAAAAGATAGAAAATTAAGGAGATGCGATCTGTAAAAAGAGTTTCAAAGGGAGCATTAGGCAACGGTTGACTAGAACAGGGTAAAAGAATACTGTGGAAGACGAATGGGTAGCTTTGAAGGATGAAATAGTGAAGGCAGCGGAAGGTCAAATAGGTAGAAACACAAGGTCTGTTAGATGTCCTTGGGTAACACTGGAGAATTTAAATTTACTTGTTGAAAGGAGTAAATGTAAAAATACGGCAAATGAAGATGGCGACAGAGATTACAATCGTCTAAAAATGAGATTGACAGGAAGTGTAAAACTGCTAAGAAGGAATAGCTAGAGGACAGATGTAAGGATTTAGAAGCACATTTCACTTGGTTAAAAAGTAGATACCACCTACAGGAAAATTAAAGAGCCCTTGGAGGAAAGAGAAGCAGCTGTTTGAATATCAAGAGCTCAGATCGAAAACCAGCCCTAAGCAAGGAAGAGGGAAGGCGTATGTAGAGGGTCCATACATGGGAGGTGAAACTGAAAACATTATTATAGATATGGAAGAAGACGTCGATGAAGAGATGGGAGATATGACACTGGGAGAAGGATTTGATGGAGCAGTGAAAGAAGTAGACGACATTCCGTCAGAACTACCGATAGCCTTTGGAGACGTAGTCATAACGAAACTTTTCGACCTCGTGTGCGAGATGTATGAGACAGACTGAGCACTCTCAAACTTCAAGAAGAATGTAATAATTTCAACTGCAAGGAAAGCAGTTGCTAACAGTTTAACAAGTCATGGTTGCAAAATACTAAAACGAATTCCTTACAAAAGAATGGAAAAACCGGTAGAAGCTGACGTCGGAGAAGATCAGTTTGGATTCCGGAGGAATGTGGAACACGCGAGGCAGTACTGACCCTACGATTTCTCTTAGAAGATAAAGGAAAGGCAGACCTACGTTTGTAGCATTTGTAGACTTGGAATAAAAAGTTTGACAACGTTGAGTGGAACACACTCTTTGAAATTCTGAAGGTAGCAGGGGTAAAATACAGGGAATGAAAGGCTATTTACGACTTGTACAGAAACCAGACGGCAGTTACAAGACTCGAGAGGCATCTAAGGGAAGCAGTGGTTGAAAATGGAGTGATACAAGGAAACAAGGTTATAGCATATCCCCGATGTTATTTAATCTGGACATTGAGCAAGCAGTACAGAACACCGAAAAAAAAAATTTGGAGTAGGAATTAAGGTTCAGGGAGTAGAAATAAAAACTTTGAGGATTGCCGATGACAATGTAATTCTACTAGAGACGGCAAAGGACTTAGAAGAGCAGTTGGAAGGAGGATATAAGATGAACATGAACAAAATCAAGAGAAGGATAGTGGAATGTAGTCGAATTACATCAGGTTATGCTTAGAGAATTAGATTAGGAAACGAGATACTTAAAGCAGAAGACGAGTTTTGCTAATTTTTGCAGGAAAATAAATGATGACTGCTAAGTAGAGGTTTTTTAAATGACTGACCGAGGTTAAGGCACTGAACTAGTTTTGGAGGGGGAGGAAAGGGAAAAAACTTTATCTGGCGCCTTCCTGATTTAGGTCTTCCTGCTTATTCTTGTTCAGCCTGAACCTTCGCTCTGTCCTCTATCTCTAATGCTGTGGACATTCCTGTCATTTTATTTCATAAAGTATCTGCTCGTCACACAACACAGGTTCATATGAATGCGCACTTTGTTCGAAATTCCTCTTTTATCTTGGATGTGATAATGCTTAGAAAAACATAACAGCCATTTGCTATATTTACTTAATTACTCATTTCGTAAAAATGCTCAAGAAGAGTAAGAATATTTCTGCACGATGAAATTAGTACGAAGGTGTCCTATGCACTCTACTTTAAGCAGAAAAGATGTACGTGTGAGATATTATGCTAAATGTTGGATTTTTTAGACTGAAATCAGTAGTTTGGTTTATTTGTTCAACATATATAAATTTTTGTTTCCAGTTGTGATAAATGAATTTTTTAATGAAATTATTCACTAGAGATCTAGACTATACAAGATTTTATAATTCTTTTTGCATAACGTAAAATTAACAGAAACTAGTTCTGATATTATTTCGTGGAAACACTCATTCATTGCTCCGAGACATGATGCATGGTGAGGAGCAAATATACAACCAACGACGACTTGATTTTGTCGTACCTGGCTGTATCTCCCTACCAAAGCGAACAGTGTTTCAGTTTTCTGTTTACCCTTCAAAACAGGTTCGCTGTTCTCTTCCCTCTTTTTGAAAGAATTGTAATTGCGGCTGATGTAATGACAATGCGCCAACGTGATGGAGAGCAGGGCAATCACTGAAATGCGAAATTGTTTCGTTTATCGTGGTGAGCCCTTTGACACTGAGAAAACAAAGCGTTTAAAATTCGAAGTGCACGAACTGAGATAAGATCTTTTTCTAAGAGTAATCATCGTTTCAACAGTTTTTCACACCATAGAGCGACAAATCCCTTAAAACGGATAAATGTATGCAAACAATTCCTCCGACGGCAAAAGGAATTCAATTATCCATTACCTTCCTGGATTCTGTTCAAAGGACAAATGAGGTTATTGTAGAAAGATAAATGAGTGTCAAACACATTTTGTGTTTTTTGTTTTATTCTGTAAAGCAATGAAAGAAATTCATAGTAGCTGCAGACGTTATCAACAAAAAGAAAATACTAGCTATTTATGGACAAAGCGACAAATTACTACAAATGACAACAGCAACCATCACTCGGAGAATAATGTCCGTAGCGCTTGCTGAAAGTTCTGATTCGGAGAGTTGCTGTGCATGCGAGCTACTGTCACATGAAGTAAGAAATCACATTTCTTGTCAGCAGTATTTAAGAAACTAATCTGTTTTCGTTGTGGTAGATACTTTTGCCTTTTGCTGAGGATGCGACTAGCCACTGCCGAATGTGTCAAGCATAAAAAGAAAAGCAGGTAATAACTATAATTTGACTCTCAGAATTCTGTTACAGTTTCTTTTACCCAGAAAACGCAGGAATAATTGCACTGACTCAGATTCAAAACTGGTTAAAATCTTAATCATGGAGAACTGGTTTAAATTTTTTCTTGTCACCTTAAATCATTTCCGAAGAGTTTTCTCAGTCCTATTACTTTTATTACCGCTACCCTTACCCCAGGGTTGTCTTTAACGACGAATGAATTTAAAAGTAAACGAAAACTGGAAATATGTTCCACCTAAATTGCCGTAAAACTTTTTGTTATTGATTGTACTATAGGTGAGCAGTTACTGGAAACAATTGTTAAATATAAAGGAGTGTGCGTCAGAAGTTATTTATAGTGAAACGTCTACATAAAGCTAGATGCAGGAACGGCAGACTGGAAGATGACTAATAAATGTAATTCGTCTATAAGGAGGTAGCTTACGAAACTGTTCTGAATCATTCTTTATTTCTGATGGGTCCTTTTGCAGGTCGTGTCATAGAGCAGATATGGAAGATCAAAAGAAGAGCAGCGCTAATTAGTCTCATGCTCGTTTAGTGACCGCAATGCCATGATACTGATGCTCATCTAGCTTCACTAGCAGACACTACATGAGGTGTGGTGCAAATCATGGAGAACTATACTTTCAAATTGTTTCTGCCTCCGATGGCGATCAAACTTCAGAAATTAGATCCTATTCAAATGTTTTTGTGACAGTTTCTCCTTCCACACATTATTCGCGAGTGCAAGAAGAAAGGGAGAAATTGCAATAGCGACGAAGTACCCTTCGCTAGACATTATTAGAGTATGTTTCGAGTATAGATGCACGTGTAGACTCAGGAGCACGACACAGCTTAGTAGAGGTTTTGTCTACAGTAAAATCTTCCGACAAACCAAATAAGTATTTTTGCCATATGAATAATGAAATGAAATAGTCTTTCTGTTATCAACCTTCAGTCGGGGCTACAACGAGTTTAGCGGAACTTAAGTGTAGACCAACAATATTACACCCGAAAATACGGAATTATTAAATCAATTCTGTGAAGTTCGGAAGAGCACGGTACCGCTGCATCTCAGATATTTTGACTAGTGTACAGATTGGCAAGTCCTCTACTCTTTATTCTGTATTTAACATAAGTACTTTTATACTTTTAACCATTACGTCACTTGTATTTTAAATCCAACTTATGTACTGGTAGTAGAAGAAGTCGATAAAAAAAATGGTGCAACGAAGGAGAAGTATTTCATTTTATTGTTTTCTTCCTGTACAAGAAACATAATCTCATTTTCTAGAGATGTCGAAGTGACTGGATTTCGACAAAATATCAGAATTCGCACTTTTATTTCGAAGCAAAAATTTCATTTTTAGAACAATGGGAGACATGCAGGATTTCGCAAGAATGAAAAATTAGCCTACATTTTAAGAGTGAAGAAACTGTAGTACATTAGTACTTTCACCTTATCACATAATTTTCTGTTGAGAAGGAATTTAATTTAAACAAAAAACAAATGTTTACGTCATTTAATTTCTTCCATAATTAAGGAGAAAAATTGTTGGTTTAGTAGCAAGGCACGTGGTTGAAAACCGAGAAGTAGGACTGAGTCACGGAGGACCACGGAAATTGGCAGTCTTTAGTCTAAATTACACATGTTAGTGACGTGAGGAACCGCCAAGATGGACATGTGGTTCGAATACCGCATTAAAATGTAGACCATCTTTCCCCGATTGGATGAATGTGGTACATTTACCTCTACAGTCGAACTCCGCAAGCCGCTGTACGTTGCGTGGTGCATGGTACATAGTACCCTTTCCTGTTCCACTAGCACACAAAGCGAGGGAAAAATGACTGCCTATATGTCTAATTCCTCGTATCGTATCTTCGTGGTCCCTAAGCGAAATCTATGTCGACGGCAGTAGGATCGTTCTGAAGTCAGCTTCAAATGCCTGATCACCGAATTTTCTCAGCAGTATTGCTCGAAAACAGTGCCACCTTCCCTCCACCGATTCCCGAAGCATCTTGCATGTCGTTCGAACCTGCCGATAACAGGTGTAACAGACCGCCTCTGTGTTGTGTCTAGACAAGACAGCCTAGACACAATGAGAGGCAGCCGAAAGGCACGCGCTTAAACTCACGCAGGCTGGCGTGAGGTCTGAAACAGGATACGTAATGAATGCTATAAAGAAAAGTACGTAGCTTCTGGAATACTTAACTTTAATCCACATTTGTGGATGCATTAAATAGAATCTCAATATCAATTGAATACGGCGCCTTGCTAGGTCGTAGCAAATGTAGCTGAAGGCTATGCTAACTATCGTCTCGGCAAATGAGAGCGTATTTGTCAGTGAACTGTGGCTATCAACGTCGGCTGTACAACTGGGCGAGTGCCAGGACGTCTCTCTAGACCTGCCGTGTGTTGGCGCTCGGTCTGCTATCACTGACAGTGGCGACACGCGGGTCCGCCGTATACTAACGGACCGCGGCCGATTTAAAGGCTACCACCTAGCAAGTGTGGTGTCTGGCGGTGACACCACACTCTGAATTACTTCATGTCTTCCTTTAATGCGGATCCCACACACTCGAGCAGTGCCCAAAAATAGGTCGCACTAGCGTCCTAAATGTGGACTGCTTTACAGATGACGCACACTTTCCTAAAATTCTCCCAGTAAATCGAAAACGGCCATTCGCCTTCCCTAACACAAACCTCACATGCTCGTTGTATTTCACATCGCTTTGCAACGTTACTCTGAGAGTTAAATGACGTGATTGCGTCAGCAGGAAATTGCTAATACTGTATCCGAATATTACTGGTTTCCTACTCATTCGCACTAACTTGCATTTTCCGCATTTGGAGCTAGCTGCCATTCTTCACACCAACAACGAATTTTGTCTAATTCAACTTGTTCCATCCTACAGTCATTCATCTTCAGCACCTTCCAGTATACCACAGTATCATCAGCAAACTTCAGATTACTGCTCACCCTGTCCGGCAGATAATTTATGAGTATGTGTACAGAAAAGGAAAGTCGTCCTATCACACTTCCCTGGGGCACTTCTGCGATAAACTTATCTCAGATGAACACCCGCCGTCGAGGACGACGTACTGGGTTCTGTTACTTAAGAATTCTTCAAGACACTCGCATATCTTGGGACCTGTTACTTTTGCTCGTACCTTCATTGGCTCCATCAGGGTATCGTGTCAATTGCTTCCCGGAAATCTAGAAAAATGTAATCTGTTTGTTGTATATCATCTACAGTTCGCATTATATCGTGTGAGAAAAAGGCAAGCTGAGTTTCTCAAGAGCGATGCTGCCTAAAATCGTACCGATTCGTAAGACATAAACGTTTCGGTCTCTCGGAAATTTATTATATTCGAAATCAGAATTTGTTCTAGAATTTTGCAGCAAACCGACTTTAATATATTGGTCTGTAATCTTGAGCGTCCGTTCGTTTGCCCTTCTTATGTATGAAAGTCACCTGCACTTTTTTCCAGTCGTTTGGAACTTTGCGCTGGGTGTGAGATTCGCGATAAATGCAAGCTGGGTTAGGGACACGCAAGTCACCAAGTAACGTCCACTTGAAAGACTTGCAATAAGCTTATCAGCCACGTGCAGTCACTACTATCGATCCTCTTGAATGTCTGCTTTGGAATATAGAGATGACAGTCAGTCAATGGAAACGAGAAAATGTATCGTCCGAGTTTGGTACACTTTCACAGGTGCTCTTTGCTAAAACGGACATTCAAAAGTAGTTATAAATATATAATACTCATATATTTCAGCAGCGTAATTTTATTTTTGTATTGTGATACTTAGTTTTATCTCTCTCTGTGTCTGAGTGAGACCTTTCTACAGCGCCATGATCTTCTTTTTGCGATTGCACTGCAATTGATTGATATATTTTCCGGCGCTGTCCGTATTTCCCATGGCTCCTGGAGGAAAACAACATTGACACACGTTAGCCTGGAGAAGATCAATACTTGGACAAAACAAAACAAAAATCATTAGATTATGAAACAGCATCACTCCCGTAAAGTTGCTCACTCTTAAGAAGTAGCTGACCACTGCGAACGGCTATTTCTGTTTTATGCTGTATTTCACGCTCATGCTTATTCTCTATCGAAAGGTATCGTAAATAATAAATACTGAATCAAGAAGAGATAGGCATGCCCCACAATACCGCGCTACAGAGGGCAGAGGGCGTCTCGGAAACGGAGGCAAATCTCATTATAATCTTCAACCGAGTCCGGAGCCGCAGCGCATAACGCATTACCAGGTCACGGTTTACAAGCACTCTCATTACGATAACGTGCCCTGAAACTCGCTTCTCACAGTAATCCAGTTAGCTACTAGCTTGAAACATTTCTACTAACTTTTGAATTAGTTTTCTATTTGGTCCACTGATATTGCAGCTTTTTGTTTTGATAATGACATTTAACTTTTGTAATGAAAGTACCATTTGCGTTATTCACTGTAAACTTCCTTTCATTTGAGAGAAGGAAAAAGATGTTCGTGGTGTTTCCCACTTTAGATAACTTAGTTTCATGATTTGTGGTGGCATTAAAAGCACACGAGGATAGTTCTAATAGACGGACATTACACAAATATATCAACTATCGTGAATTTTAAACCTTACATATTTTCACCGGTAATCACCTTTCTGCGAAGGAAATCAACATTTAATACTTTCTCGACCAACCACATCAAGTAGCATGCCTTCCACATCTAACAAGCAAACGCACACCCAACGGCTTACCGATTTTGCTCGTCTTTGACTCGGTTGTACAAGGTGAGCGAATAAAAGTGGCCCGGACATGTGGGTACAGTTGGACGTGAATGTGTTCGTATAACCACACTCCTTGAAGCGCACACCACATGAACGCCCGCAGCGTGATCCACAACGGTTCAGAGTGTAGCACTGAATACGTCAGTGTGAGTGGAGATGCTAGCAGAGGTCAGTCTGTTCGCGGTCCTAGCTGTCCACTCAGGTCTCCTGATCTGTTAGTATGCCATTACTTTGTGTGGGGAGCCATCAAGTCTAAAATGTTTTGCAACTACCCTTATAGTCTCCAAGAACTGCAGCAAAACAATTCGGATGAGGTCGTAGCAATTTCAGCAGTCCAGCTTCGATCCGTCTCCAGAACTTGCTGACGAGGTCCTAAAAGTGCCAAGAGATGAATGGTGGTCACTTTCAACATCTGGCCATGATCACGCTAGTACTGTATATCCTTTCCTCTGCTATGTTTCTTTGTACCCTGCAACTCTGTTCTCTGGGCCACTTTTACACTACTAGCCATTAAAATTGCTACACCAAGAAGAAATGGAGATGGTAAACGGGTATTCATTGGACAAATATATTATACTAGAACTGACATGTGATTACATTTTCACGCAATTTGGGTGCATAGATCCTGAGAAGTCAGTACCCAGAACAACCACCTCTGGCCGCAATAACGGCCTTCATACGCCTGGGCATTGAGTCAAACAGAGCTTGGATGGCGTGCACAGGTACAGCTGCCCATGCAGCTTCAACACGATACCACAGTTCATCAAGAGTAGTGACTGGCGTATTGTGACGAGCCAGTTGCTCGGCCACCATTGACCAGACGTTTTCAGTTGGTGAGAGATCTGGAGAATGTGATGGCCAGGGCAGCAGGCGAACATTTTCTGTATCCAGAAAGGCCCGTACAGGACCTGCAACATGCGGTCGTGCATTATCCAGCTGAAATGTAGGGTTTCGCAGCGATCGAGTTAAGGGTAGAGCAACGGGTCGTAACACATCTGCAGTGTAACGTCCACTGTTCAAAGTGCCGTCAATCCGAACAAGAGGTGACCGAGACGTGTAACCAATGGCACCACATACCATCACGCCGGGTGATACGCCAGTATGGCGATGACGAATACACGCTTCCAATGTGCGTTCACCGCGATGTCGCCAAACACGGATGCGACCATCATGATGCTATAAACAGAACCTGGAGTCATACGAAAAAATAACGTTTTACCATTCGTGCACCCAGGTTCGTCGTTGAATACATCATCGCAGGCGCTCCTGTCTATGATGCAGCGTCAAGGGTAAGCGCAGCCATGGTCTCCGAGCTGATAGTCCATGTTGCTGCAGACGTCGTCGAACTGTTCGTGCAGATGGTTGTTGTCTTGGAAACGTCCCCATCTGTTGACTCAGGGATCGAGACGTGGCTGCACTATCCGTTACAGCCATGCGGATAAGATGCCTGTCATCTCGACTGGTACTGATACGAGGCCGTTGGGATCCAGCACGGCGTTCCGTATTACCCTCCTGAACCCACCGATTCCATATTCTGCTAACAGTCATTGGATCTCGACCAACGCGAGCAGCAATGTCGCGATACGATAAACCGCAATAGCGATAGGCTACAATCCGACCTTTATCAAAGTCGGAAACGTGATGGTACGCATTTCTCCTCCTTACCCGAGGCATCACTACGCCGGTCAACTGCTGTTTGTGTATGAGAAATCGGTTGGAAACTTTCCTCATGTTGGCACGTTGTAGGTGTCGCCACCGGCGCCAACCTTGTTTGAATGCTCTGAAAAGCTAATCATTTGCATATCACAGCATCTTCTTCCTGTCGGTTAAATTTCGCCTCTGTAGCACGTCATCTTCATGGTGTAGCAATTGTAATGGCCAGTAGTGTGTTTGCCCTGCCCTGTAGTAGATAGGCGTGACGAATGCTATTCTAGTGCGGTGCGCCTCAAAGTTTTTCGCGACTGTCAAGTACAACACGAGAGCAACAGCTGTTGAGCAGCGGCATCAGTCCATCTGTATAAAGCTACAGCCTAGAATTATATCGATACGGCGTTCGAGTCTCGTCATTTATTTTCTGTCCGCCTCCGCAGCCGAGGTAGCTACGCATACCTGTGCGGCGGCGCCCAACTTGGAGGTAAGCCGGGTCGAATCCTCGTGGTAGGCAAGGACAGGAAAGGCGGTGATATTAAGTCAATGCTCACGAGTCTTCACGTCAGTGTCCTGGATTAAATTTCATACCTCTCTGCAGTGTCTCATGGAGTGACCTGCCTGTGGGATGGGGCTGTTAACCCTTTGTTGCCTGACGGTACTTAAAAGTACCAGTAAGTTTTGACTCTCATTATTTTCTCGTGGTGCAGTTTCGTGGTCTGAGAGCCTGTCGGTACGTAACAGTAACTCTGCTCTACTGTTTCATAGATGTTATTGTGCAATACATAGACCTCTCTGGCGGTC
This sequence comes from Schistocerca nitens, assembly GCF_023898315.1. Taxonomy (NCBI): domain Eukaryota; kingdom Metazoa; phylum Arthropoda; class Insecta; order Orthoptera; family Acrididae; genus Schistocerca; species Schistocerca nitens. The sequence goes on along the minus strand of NC_064614.1, from coordinate 996,354,918 downwards.
GGAGCTTGAAATTGTTTTTCGCGCGCTGCTGTGAAAACAGAAGATTGTATGTGCTTGTTTCCATGGTGTTGCCTGAATTTGTGTGCAATTTATTGAAACTTCTGTTGAGTTTTCTATTGTACGTACTTACCTTCTTTGTTTTTTTATAATAGTTTGAAGCCTACAGTTACAAGTGAATGAGATGAAGTGGAAAATATAAGTCGGACTTATTAGTACCGTCAGGTTGTGCGAACACTTTATTGTAGCAACAATGCGTTACCTCTCAGTAGTTGTTCTGTCCACTTTTTCTCACACAGAAATCCGTAAATACATTTGCCTGTGGAACAATTAGAACAAACAGGAAAGGTTTGCCAGGGAATTTACCTAAAGAAAAATGTCTAAAGCGTGGGGAATCAAATCACAGAGAGTCATCTTTAGACCTAACAGTATTTCAATGGAGGGAAAATAAAATAGTGTATTTTGCGTCAAACTTCCATGGCACTGAACAGAGTGTAGTGACAAGAAAACAGGAAGATGGAACTAGTATGGCTATACCATGGCCAGTTATTGTATGTGATTACAATAAAAACATGGGTGGTGTGGATCATGCAGACAGATTACGTTCAACTTATGGTCTTGACAGGCGATCAAAGAAATGGTGGCACCGTCTCTTCTGGGGAGCAATGGAAATTGCTTTTGTCAATGCTTACGTCATTTTCAGTGATCTACATGGGGCACTGCCACTGCTGGAATTCAGGCGTGCTGTGGCACTAGGGCTAATGAATGAACAGCAAGTGCCAAATCTCAAAAAGAGAAACTCTGGTAAAGATGAAATAACTCCCCCAAAGAGAAGGAAGGATAACTTTTCTGTTCCGAAGGATGTACGTCTTGGCAACCGAGGAAACCATTTTGTAGTGTTCAGTTGTAAAAGAGGACGATGCGAAATGTGTGCGAAAAATAAAATTCAGTCGAGACCACATTCACAATGTAGTACATGTAAAGTGTATTTGTGCTGCAATGAGAATAAGAACTGTTTCCTACAATTTCATGAGGTATCACTAAATATGTGATATGTATATACTGTCAAAAATGTATAGCTAAGTTACTATGTATTGTGAAGTTGCTGCGAAATTTAAAAAAAAATCAGAAATATCATATTTCTGTTAATTAATTTTCTAATGTAAAATAATATTTATGTAGAATAAAGTACAAGTTATAAAAATTGGAGCATAGTTGTGAAAAATTAAATAAAATTTTACAAAAAATCCTACCGTCATTTGAGGCCACAATAGCATAAATTCTGCAAAGAAAATGTTAAAAAGCAAATTTTTTCTTATGACAGGAAACAAAGGGTTAAGGTGGGCGGCACTTTTGGTGCTGTTCCAGAGCAGAAAGCGATGTGCCGGCAGCGGGTTTCATCCTCTACTGTATCCTATCATCATACAACATAAACATTAGGTTACACTACACACGCCGCGTTTATTAGCCGAGCGGTCTAAGGCACTGCAGTTATGGACTGTGCGGCTGGTCCCGGCGGTGGTTCGAGTCCTCCCTCGGGCCTGCCAAAGTGGTCGAGCGGTTCTAGGCGCTGCAGTCTCGAACCGCGAGACCGCTACGGTCGCAGGTTCGAATCCTGCCTTGGGCATGTACGTGTGTGATGTCCTTAGGTTAGTTAGGTTTAACTAGTTCTAAGTTCTAGGGGACTAATGACCTCAGAAGTTGAGTCCCATAGTGCTCAGAGCCATTTCCTGCCTCGGGCATGGGTGTTTGTGTGTTTTGTGTGTGTTTGTCCTTAGGATAATTTAGGTTAAGTAGTGTGTAAGCTTAGGGACTGATGACCTTAGCAGCTGAGTCCCATAGGTTTTCACACACATTTGAACATTTTTGAACACTATACACGCCTCAGCTACACTCATCTTCACTCTACAAATACACATGCGTTACAAATCTGACGTATTCATAAGGAAAGCGGTCAATGTATGCTAAGGAAGAACTCCCTCTCAGACAGGCAGCTCGATCCACCCGATGGGATATGCCACCCAACATCCCCATACGACATTTTTACATTTATTTATTTTCTGATATTCAGTGAAACATTTGTCTCGGTACATGATTCATATTTCATAGGGACGATACAGCATAATAATAGTGCTTTCATGGCGACTTGCAATAAGTAAACGTAATAAAATTATTTGTCAATACATTTATGCAAGGCCCGAAGTGAAATCGTGCCGGGCCATACGTGCTTAGAATAATGTACGCTGTACTTACATTGCTTTTCGAGTGTCAACAGCAAGCCGTTGTGTCCCCTTTTGGTGGTGTGGGATGCAGTAGCTTTCTTTCCTACTTGCTGTGTTACAGATAGCTTCATTTAGACACTTCTAATGATTGAGTCGTCAGTTAGCAGTTTTTAAACGACCAGATGTTCGTTCGCTGCTGTATACTTCAGTGGTACGTCTTTTGTGTTTCTGATCTCGTGCAGTTGCCAACCTGTTACGACCAGGACTTTCAATAGCGAGCAAATAACAATCATACTAGATTGGCGACTCCATGGAGTGTTCCGTGCACCACGATCAAATAGTGGAGTTTATGTGATCGCTCTAAGCTTGTGGTTATAGCTTGATACCAGTGTCTACTAATTTTAATTGTATATTACAGCACTGAGGATGGTCACTAAGTGACCGAAAATCGATTTTGCTAACAATAAAACAACAAAACACGGCCAATGCTGCTTTTCCTTCCAATCATACTAGAGTTTGGTGATAGGTTAGAGAAAAATTACGGGACTCAAACATAGTACGTGCACGCTTCTTTCCTACTGCGTTAAGCCTTTGAACTACGGCGGTTGGCCGTATTAGATACTCTTCTGAAACTTTGAACCTAAATATCTGTAAACTGCTTGTGAACTTCATCGTACTAGGTCAACTTTTGTTCCACGAAGTCGTACTAGGAACGAGCTAAAACGGTGACCTAATGGGTGTATGCATCCCTTTGTACGCAATAAAATTTAACAAATGCTACTTGAAAAGAGAACGTCCCGGAAATGAAACCACCATAACCGCAACGAAGCGTGAAATCGATGAATTTGTTTTGGGTCGAAGAGTGAGAAAATCACCAATGAAGACGGCCACGGAACTGCCCGCGGCATGTCTGGAGAAAATGACAGTAAAAATCACGGAATCGCAACGCTGGAAGGTTGTTTTACCGGGCAAACGTCAGTCAATCATTTATTAATACACTGTCTAGTCGCATTAATGTGAACACCTGTCAGCAGCCTGAAGAAATACCATTTGCGGCGCGGACCGTTCTGGAACGTCCAGGAAGACAATCAGTGTGCTTCTGGAAGATATCGACTCCAGCTGTACTAGGTTTCTCTGTTGAGGATGCTTGACGCGTATGGCCGATTCTCGGTTGGGTTTAAATCGGGAAGTCTGGTGGCGAGGGAAGTACGCAAACTGATTCTGGTGCTCTTAGAACCACTTTTGTACTACGAGCGTACGACACGCTGCAGTGTCCTGCTGATAGGTGTCATCTTGCAGAGGGAAAACAAACTATGCAGGGGTAGACATGGTCTCCAAGAATATTTTTATTTATCCAGTGTGTCTTCCAGAATGACGAGGTCACCCAGGGAATGCTCTCTGGACTGGACCCTTCCGACGATTGTCGCAGGGTATTTGCTTTCGGACCTTTCAAGCCGTACACGCCACCGACCTTTTGCCCGATCGAGCATAAAACGTGAGTCACTTGAAAACAGTGGACAGTCAATTACGATGTTGGTGTGCAAATTCTTGCCTTCGTCACCGATGAACGGCAGTCAGCATCGGTACATGTACCAGGCGCCTGCAGCAGAGGCCCTTCCTCAGCAACGTTCGCTGAACGGAGATTGACGAAACACTGTTGGTTGCAACTTGGTCCATCTGTGTGGTCAGTTGCTCAACAGCTGCACGTCTGTTCGCCCGTACATTACTCCACAGTCGTCGTTCAAACATGTCATCTATGGCCCAAGGTGGAAAGACACAAATATGACTTAAAAGACACCAGGAAAGAAAAAGGAACGTGATATGAACTGCAATGACAGACTAAACAACGTCGCTCACACATATGATCTACCTCTTGCAGGCTTGTGTACTGGACAGCTTACACTCCTTGCTCGTGACTCCGCAGCGTCAACCCGGGTGCTACATTCGGTACATGGCACCGAGGCAGTGATAGGCCGACAGCCTGCAACCGATGCCTGTTACCTCACACCATCAATGTGTGCGCCGACCGCCGTGCGCTCCGTCGAGAAGTGGCAGACAAACAGACAGCCTGCACTCGATGCGCACTGCTCAGGACTGTGGTCGTAGCACGGCGGTCGCGGCCCCATCTCCAGTACACAGGATGGGTGCTACCCAAGGCACTCCAGCGGACCATGTGCTCCCTGCCTGGTTCGTATACAGAATCGTGACTGAGAGCGCACACTAGCCGACGACGCTTCGCTTCCGCCTCAGTTTCGCAGATAACAAGCGAGTCAGTGCACGTGTGGCAATCCTGTCTGGTATCGATTGCCAGAGACGTGCTGTCACTGCTCAAGCATTCTGCGACCTTCCATATTTGTAAAACTTTCAACATAGCTGCTAAGGTTCAGTGACCGTGTCAGATTTATATTAGAACAAATAAACTCTCGGTCACAAATATTAAGTCAAAATTGACCAGGTTTTGACGCTACTATGAGCGTCGTCTTCAGAATTAAATTAACTGTTCTAAAACATATTAGGTATATAATACATTAATAAAATTATAGTTTGTACTGACTGGAAAGAGATGCAGTACTTACAAGTCACATTTTAAAAAATCTAAGCCGGAAAGGCGACGTCATGAATAGTCTTGTTGCAACCCTTGTTCACTCAAGTACGAGCAGCCCTTAGCGGCTCGCCATCTTATTTGCAACTATTCATGACGTCGCCTTTCCGGCTTAGTTTTTTTAAAATGTGACTTGTAAGTACTGCATCTCTTTCCAGTCAGTACAAAGTTTAATTTTATTAATGTATTATATACCTAATATGTTTTAGAACAGTTAATTTAATTCTGAAGACGGCGCTCATAGTAGCGTCAAAACCTGGTCAATTTTGACTTAATATTTGTGACCGAGGGCTTATCCCAAGTAATATCCTCACCTACCTTGTAGTATACGCTGTATGACCTCATACTGGCACCCACATTGAAAATATGCTTTGAATTGATTTGATGAAGTTGTCTCGAGTATTTGTGGTTTACTTGATAGATGAGGTGAGCCTGCATGTTGCCAAGGTTCTTTCGACTACACTACAGAACTTACACAACCTCCATACAATTCCGATCGATCCCAATGCAAGTCTGGCGGCCTGGAGAGAGACATTTGCTTTGAACGAAGAGGTGCATATTATGGTATGATCATGGTTCCGTAGGCGACTGAAATCATTTTTTCGTGAAGGCATTGACCGTCTTGTCTCACAATGGGATAAATGTATTAGCGCTTATGACGATTAATTTTGGAATAATGAACTGTTTTCCATCTGTTTCGTTTTCATTTGGCTGTCCACAATAGATACCATTTAGAATTCCAGTGACACACGTGTGAAATGAGAAGTAACTATGCAACACAATGTATGACACTCCGTCTTCAGGGCACGAGTGGCCTACCGGGGCCATCCGACCGCCGTGTCATCCTCAGTGGAGGATGCGGATAGGAGGGGCATGGGGTCAGCACATCGCTCTCCTGGTCGTTATGATGGTATTCTTGACCAAAGCCGCTACTATTTGGTTGCGTAGCTCCTCAATTGGCATCACGAGGCTGAGTGCACCTCGAAAAATGGCAACAGCGCATGGCGGCCTGAATGGTCACCCATCCGAGTGCCGACCACGCCCGACAGCGCTTAACTTCGGTGATCTCACGGGAACCGGTGTATATGACAGGGAAATAAATTTGTTCTTGTATAGAATCAGCCTTGACCGAACAAAACTGTTTTTTCTTCTATCAGAGACATGTTTCGCCCAAGTTACATCATCAGTGAGCCTACTCAAGGTCCAGCTGTCGCTCGTGACACATGAGGAGAGTAGCAATTTACGTAGTTCTGCGCGCTTTTACAGTTTTATTCCATGCCTGTTTATATATTTAAGAGGTGTAGTCTCGCGTTTTAGTTACCTGTGTAGCGTCATTTGTTTTGAATAACTAGCGACTATTTCAGTCAGACTCCAGCTCCCTGCCTCTTATGACACATCAGAAGAACAGCAAGTTAGGTAGTTAGCTTTTTCTATGTTCTTTTACAATAACTGGTAGCTTTAGGATGGGTAGGATGTACAAGTGCTGTGTGCGGATGCAGGCCACTTTTAGTGAAGACCTGAAGGCGGTGTAGGCTGCAGTCAGTCGCCTGAAAGCTGCTGCCTCGAGGTAGACGCGGCGGAGAATCTGGTGCGTCACATGGGATACCTCGGGTTTCACCCATGGGCTGTGCTACCCAGGCACCCGAAGAAGGGAATATGTCCTCAGCAGAGGGTGACAGACGGGTCTAATGCTTTCATATCGGCGGCAGAGGAGAGTCAACGTGGGGATTGGCCGTCTCTATTCGCCCTTTCATCCTATGAATGTCCGCCCCGATATCTGAGTGGTCCTCATGAGGGATTGCCGTCCTACGGGGCCGGGTTCGATTCCCGGCTGGGTCGGAGATTTTCTCCGCTCAGGGACTGAATGTAGTGTTGTCTTCATCATCATTTCTTCCCCTTCCGACACGCAGGTCGCCCAATGTGGCGTCGAATGTAATAAGTCCTGCACCAAGGCGTCCGGACCTGCTCCGCAAGTGGCCTCCCGGCCAATGCCGCCAAACGCTCATATCCTGTGAATGGACAGCTGGCTGCTCTTTCAGCCGAGAAGACAGAGGGGCACAGGTGATGGCAGTTATTGGAGAACTCCAACGCCAAGAGGGTTATGGAGCTCATTAGAAAAATAATGTTCAGGTCTGTAAAGAAATCCGATCTGTGCTCGGTATATCTGCCAGTGGACCTCATCCCATACATGGAGGCTCTGCCTGCGGCTTTAGAGGGTATAGGATGCAGCCACCAGAAAGTTGTGACTCATGTCGGAATCAATGATGCATGTCGCTTCGGTTTCGAGGCCACCCTCAGCTCGGAATGGTCGTTGGCGGAAGTGGCGAAGGCTCTTAGCTTCACTCCCAGGGCGTCAGCAGAGTTGACGATCTGCAGTATCGGTATCGTCGCCGTAATTGATCGGCGTCTTTTGGTTTGGAGCTGAGTACAGGGTCTTAACCAGAGGTGTGTAATGGTCTGGGCTGCTGATTTCTGGACCTGTGTTACGGATTGGAGAATTGTAGGATTGCCCTTGATAGGTCGAGTCGGCACTGCACACAGGAAAAAGCGTTTAACTTTTCGGGCAGAAGGGTACTGCGACTTACAGACAGTCGTTTCCCCTCGGTCCTTTTGTGAATGGCACAGGAAAGGAACTGGCTGGCAGTGCTATGTGGCATTTTCTGAAATATACCATTTGGTGGCCTGGAGAATGTGTATGTATATGTAGGTGCTGTAAATTCAGCAAAACTTGTCTGGGTAAACAAAGGAAAAATTTTTTTGCTCGGAGCGGATCTCAACCAAAAGCAAATTGATTCATAAACAAACACGGACACAAGAGCGTCAGACTTAAGATGAATATGACCGAGAACTTACGTTAATGGAAAATTTTTCTCAGCAAACCATTTTGTATGAGCCAGTATTCTACTTGTATTATGATACATGCAGAACGGTCATTCCAAAAGCATTGTTCGTTGGTTTACAGCTAGTAAACGTTCATTACAGCCGTGCTTCACCTCACTGGTACTTGGAGAAACGGGAACGTCCACCCATCTACACAAGTCCACAGCCTCCTACTAATTTACTGTAGATTCTAAACAGACCATTAGAAGCGCTTATCTATAATTCTCTTGTAGGGAACTCTCCAAATGGAATAGATATACAATTATTAATTAATTAATATTAAGTTGCTTCATCTTTTAGGCCAACTGTTGGCTAGGTATTGTCTTCTTGTCTTTCTGTTTGGGTAAAACGTAAGAATGATGCCAATGTCGACGAGATGGTCGATGTCTCTTCGAGAAGAGATACGGGGTTACCGACGTGGCGAATGATATGACGTTAGTTGCAACATGTGGTGTGATGTTCCGCAGAACTTTTACTATCTGTGTGGTGTCACCGCCAGACACCACACTTGCTAGGTAGTAGCTTTTAAATCGGCCGCGGTCCGGTAGTATACGTCGGACCCGCGTGTCGCCACTGTCAGTGATAGCAGACCGAGCGCCACCACACGGCAGGTCTAGAGAGAGACGTTCTGGCACTCGCCCCAGTTGTACAGCCGACTTAGCCAGAGATGGATCACTGACAAATACGCTCTCATTTGCCGAGACGATAGTTAGCATAGCCTTCAGCTACATTTGCTACGACCTAGCAAGGCGCCGTATTCAATTGATATTGAGATTCTATTAATGTATCATCAAGAGCGATGTTCTACAAACGTGGATTAAAGTATTCCAGAAGCTACGTACTTTTCTTTATAGCATTCATTACGTATCCTGTTTCAGACCTCACGCCAGCCTGCGTGAGTTTAAGCGCGTGCCTTTCGGCTTCCTCTCATTGTGTCTAGGCTGTCTTGTCTAGACAGTCATGTTTCACGTTTCAGCAGATACCGGCACAGCTTGCGACAACTGCTGCAGTGCTGCTCGATTATACTCAAGCGCTTCATTAAGGATAACAAAGAACGAGAGCCGGGCCACTGTCCGTGGAGGGGGCGGGCTGCTTCAAGTTTCTCTCTGCTGATAACCCGATTTCTAAAGAAAATTCTGAAGATTGTGTAGTGGAGTGCGTTTCGTGCGACATGTTCCGGCAGAGCTCATTTCATTTTTTCAGCACTCCAGCATGCCCACCTATGTCTCAATAAGATTTATGTGTTACACTGGCTTAGCTGTATCTGAGGATATTCATCCACACTCGACATTTAACAAGGCAAGTTCGTATATTTCCATAATTACTGAAGTACTGCTCTTCTGGAGTTATTTATTTTATTTCTTCTGTACACGTTTCGGCATTTCGTCAGTGTCAAATAAACAGAATACAGTTGACAAAAAGTGTCACGACCAACTTCCTGTTAAGAGTAAGGCTGGCCGCGACGAGTAAGGGACAGATGAAATTGATATTTGTGGTCAAGATGAGAGTTTCATTATAAGAGAAGAAAGAGATTCAAATATAGCGAACAAATAATTGAAGTCATTGGGGGCGAGTGCTTCTATCAGACGAAGAACTTCACCGCTTGATGCAAATGTTAAGACGAATGGAGCTCTTTTAAAAAAAAAAAAAAAAAAAAAAAAAAACGAAAGAAAAAAGAGCGCTACAAATTAACCAGTCCATCCTCCTAAGCCAAAAACCGTATTTACGAGATAGCGTGTGTTTTTATCGACTGTGTGGCCATAAAGAGGAACGCCGTGGTCGGAGTGTTGCTTTCACTGTCCTCTACTCGTTCTCTCTCACCTCCAGCCGCAGCCTCCCGCTGGTGCACGACCCTGTCGCTCAACAGCGATATTAAACCAATTGGGAATGGTATTTCACTCGTCTCTGTTACTCCCAACACACCTTCTTGGTTGCTATATCAGATTGCTTACTGTCGCTTACTCCCATATGTCTGTTTCCCAGCAGAATGCTGCCTCCTCACCCCTTTTTTTTTCCTTCCTCCTACGCATAATTACCATTTGTACATTCTGGGATTACACTTAGTTGTCGCAGGTATTATTACACATCTTTATGTGACATATTTGTCCCTTAGATACGAAATTCTTACAAATTAGTTAATAAAGAAAATAAAGAGTAATCTGTCAGGATTCAAATGCTGTACTCTCACCTCAGTTTCCTGCAGTGTTGTTTTATCATACTGTTGCCCTACGTTTTCATTAAAATATCGTGTAACTAGCTTAGAAGAAATTACAGCAGATGTATCATGTGATACGTAGCCATGTCGCATAGCACAAGGTAAATCACAGTCTAAACACAGAAGAAAAGGAAGAAAACTGTACAAAATTGTTCTCTTTCAATAGAACACATTTTTCCGGCACGGTGACCTCTGTTGTGACAGTATGTCCCATAATGAAAATTTCATAACACTCCCTGGTACACGGCAAAGGATAACATTAAAATTTCATAACATTGTATCTCTGAATCTCTTTAGCACACGATAAATGAAAATGCAAAGAGAATTTATTTATGTTATAGTACACTCTATCCTCACTAGCTGTGCACTCATATTAATATAACACTGTATTAAACCATCATCTGTTGAGTTATTATACGATGTCCTTGCCCTTTTATTTTTTAAAACTAAATTTTTAATTGTGGTTCATCCTTACGGTAATTGCAGTACGTATTATTTGCATTCTCCTGTTGATAGGTACTAGGAGTAATGTTAGCTGTAGCGATTAACAAGCACAATTGTTTGGAAATCTGTGTAATGCGGACATAATTAGTGATTTATAAATCTTACCTGTACCTCCAAAATGCTCGAAATATGTAGACAATCAACACACTGACTAGCAGTGAATTTCCGAATGAACCTAAGACTTACTGATATATGGTCATGCAGTCACATAATTCAACCATGTGATGTCAAGTCTTTATTCCATTGCTCCCAGATATTTTTCAACACATAAACCCCCTCTTGTCGGCCGCTGTGGCCAAGCGGTCTAGGCGCTTCAGTCTGGAACCGCGTTGCTGCTACGGTCGCAGGTTCGAATCCTGCCTCGGGCATGGATGTATGTGATGTCCATAGGTTAGTTAGGTTTAAGTAATTCTAAGTCTAGGAGGCTGATGGCCTCAGATATTAAATACCATAGTGCTTAGAGCCATTTGAAAGTCCCTCTTACTGGTGTGGTAGCTAGTCTTTTATGATATGTAACTTTTCCTCGTCTGACATACAGTGCCTGACAAGAAAATGGAAGCGTCCAGAAAGGTAGGAAGAACCAAAATGTAATACCACGTGTTGAGAGGGTGTGTGATGCGATTTCAGTGCTTACAATATCGAGTACAATTTACAAAGAAGTTCGCAGTATACGGCCACTTGTCAGTATAACGTTACACCTGCTCTGTTCTGGATGTATTCACCGATTCGGTCGGGAAGGTGTCATAAAACGGTTGTATCCTCTGCAGAGGCAAGCTGATCTGGACCTTGATGTCCTGAATATTGGAACTGAGACGGATTTGACGTACAAGCTGGTCCCACACGTGTTCTGTGGGGTACAGATCTGGGGATCTCGCTGACAACTGGGGTACCTCAACATCAGACAGAGAGTTTATACAGACACGAGCCATGTGTGGTCGAGAATTGTCCTGTTGAATAATGACACCAACATATTGTCGCACGATAACTAAGGCATGAGCAAACAGGATGTCTGTTACGTACCATTGTACCGTCAGAGTTCCTCTATCAGTACTTGCCGTGACCTGATGTCGTACCCTATGGCTCCTCACACCGTGACACCAGGAGTAACAGCGGTGCCTCTGTCCAAAACTTTGGAAAAATGGGACCCTGTCCCAGACCGCTATCATACTCACCGACGATGGTCATCCAGGGTAGCGCACTATAGCAGTTCTTCGTTGAAGGGAGTCGATAATCTGTTTTTTGATGGAAGGCAGAGAAGTAAAGGGATTGCGATGTCCCTAGTACACAATATGGCTTGATGTAGACTGTGCCTGCTCTCACGTTCTCTGCCAGTACAATATCGGGCCACTGTCGCATCAGAATGGCCCGAGATCTTGATACTGCACGATTCCAGCCGCCTACAGGGAGGACCCTGCTGTCTCACATGATTACGCAGCATCTCGATACCCTCTAGTAATCACTCAACATTCGACGTGTCGTTTATGTTCTTTTTCACTTTCAATCTCCTCCATGAGAGGGGAGAGCGGCCTATTTGAGGGCATGCTGTCTGCCCTTCTCAGCCATAAGGATTATACAAGTTTTATGTTTTCTTTACTAATCAATACTTGCTGCTACACTGTGCGAACGTCTGTATTGGGGCTTTTTTTCTTCCACTATCCTACGTTGAACCGTGGAGTTTTTCACTTTGGACCTGTTCACGCCCCTTATATACGCTACCAGAGCTGGTGACAACAACGATAATGAACTCTGGCGGTCGTTCTACGTGTCACAGAGAACTGGAACTCTGATCATTTACATACCCGCCGACGGTGAGTACGTGTACGAATCTACACTGACATCGGACCATTTTATCTGGGGGCTGTACCCTTTCTGTTAGGCAGTGTATTTCCAGCTGCATCGACAGCATCAAGAATGTCACCATTGCTATTATCGGTACTGGTAATAAATGTGTTAATTCTGAGCAAGTAGGCGTAATGTAAAAGTTTCTGTTTTTAGACTTAGTGTAAACAACAGCGTTCTACAAAAGTCGCGTGCATTTTTGTTTCATGTTGGCGCCATCGTGCCTCCACTGATATTTGTACTCGACGGATATTATCGTTGCGCGGAATAATCAAAGAATACAGCAATGCTCGTGGACATAATAGCTGCGCAAACATGACACGGTACTTACGCACTGGTCGACACACAAGATCTTCTTTTCATATGGTTCAAATGGCTCTGAGCACTACGGGACTTAACATCTAAGGTCATCAGTCCCTCAGAACTTAGAACTACTTAAACCTTACTAACCTAAGGACATCACACACATCCATGCCCGAGGCAGGATTCGAACTTACGACCGTAGCGGTCACGCGGCTCCAGACTGTAGCGCCTAGAACCGCTCGGCCACGCCGGCCGGCTTTCTTTTCATAAACTGACAGCTGTTTGTACTGGAATTTTGTGCCTGAATTCATCGCTCGTTGCAAAATTCTTATAACATCTATATAAGATGTTGTGTATTAGTGCACAATTAAATTTCCTATAATAGGACTACACGCTTATGTCTAAGAATACCGGCTCAACTGAACCGTTGTTTGTTGTCACCGGGTATCGACGCTGTCAGCGTCTGGGATCGGCACAGATGTAGCTGTGGGAGTATTTCGAAGCTCTCGATGAACGTTCACTTTAAGCGGTTTCCTGCAGACCGCCAATTGGACCATATTTTTTTCGTTTTGTGGTTCAAATGGCTCTAAGGACTATGGGACGTAACATCTGAGATCATCAGTCCCCTAGACTTAGAACTACTTAAACCTAACTAACCTAAGGACATCACACACATCCATGCCCGAGGCAGGATTCGAACCTGCGACCGTAGCAGCAGCGCGGTTCCGGACTGAAGCACCTAGAACCGCTCGGCCACAGGGGCTGGCGTTTTCCTTTTGTCTCTCAGTCACTTCAGTTACGCACAGAACAGGTTTCTGCAACAAATTACGTGCCAAACACATCCTCTAATCCAGGTGAAATGATACCCAGATGTCTACTGAAAAATGAACTGACTCATACTTGATTCTATGCTTCCGCAACTTACATGGTACGCAGATCCCTGCCAATGGCGCGTAGCACTTACCACTGACAGGACCAAAGATTCAACATGTCACAGGAATCCTCTCTTCCCTACCAGAATCTGCGGAGATCCTAAGAGATGGAAGAGGACTTCGCCAACATTTCAACTTGGTGTAATGAATTACAGCTCCCTTTAAGAGCGATTAATGCGATATAATATCTGTAACAAAGATGTAGAAACCAGTGGTTATCTTTTACAAGATTATTGATGAACATTACGAACACGTCAAATCATTTGTGTATTTAAGAATAATGCTCACAAGCGATATGAAATGCTTCACAAAATTCGTAGCAGAAAACTGTATTGGGTTCTTTTATTGTACTATCTGTTTCAGTTGCAAACCATCATTTGGTACAAAGCTCGAACAAATAAACCTCACATATTACGAAGCCCGCCCGGTTAGCCGTGAGGTTTAACGCACTGCCTTACGGGCTGGAAGGCGTGCCGGTCCCCGGCACGAATCACCCCAGCGGATTAGTGTCAGGGTCCGGTGTGCCGGCCAATCTGTGGACGGTTTTTAAGGAGGTTTTCCATATGCCTTGGCGAATGCGGGCTGGTTCCCCTTATTCCACCTCAGTTACACTATGTCGGCAGCTGCTGCGCAAACACTTTCACCACGTACGCGTACACCATAATTACTCTACCACGCATATCTTGGGGTTACACTCGTCTGGGGGTCGAACCGCACAATAACCGTGGGTTCAGTATGGGGCGGCGGTGGGGTGAGTGGACTGCTGTGGCCTGTTGTGGGGTTGTGGACCACTGAGGGTATGGTGGGGACGAAGCCTCTCCGTCGTTACTAGATCCCCAGTTCAGTACAAAGCAATACAGTACATATTACGAAATTGGAGACGTAGGAATGCCACTTACTGACTCGTTTTCGTAATACGTAAGGTGTATTTGTTGAAGTTTCGTATCAGATGATGGTTTGTAACTGATACCGGTAGTACAGTAAAAGAATCCAATACAGTTTTGTGTTACGAGTTCTATGAAACTTATTTGCGCTATTGAGAAGTCAGCAGGTCGTTATAAGCCGTATCCATTATAAGAGAAACGCCCGAGGAAAAAAGCACTATGTAGTTCTCGCCGAACCTTGCTCGGAACATTTAGAGAGGCTGCATTCGAAAAAAACAATGCACCATTCTGCTATCACCATCGTAGATCTCGCCTGGCGACTATGAGAATAAGATGAGAGAGAGATTAGGACGCGTACAGAGACACCTGGACAATCAATTTTCTTTCACTCAGCATGCAAATGGAACAGGATAGAGAACTGATAATTTTGACATCATGCACTGTACAGCCACTTGTGGAGTAGGTATGTAGATATAACTGTGACAAAAGACGGGGATTTGAAGCACACTGTTCAGTAGTACCACCTTCAATTGGCCTTCGTAAATGTGTGTGACTGAGTGTGTATTTGCAAATTTGCTCTGCTGTCTTTTCCGACTGCATAAAATACGCTCGACGGGGATCACGTCAGTGCCTCCCACTTAGTACGTCGTTCCGTCAGCGTTTCAGAGAGCGTCGCTCATGTGTTTCCTCACATCATCCCTCATTTTGTTTCCTTTCAGGTCTCCTATCCGGGCAACCAATTATTTATGCAGTGGCAACGATCTGCCTTTGTTCCTTAAAGTGAAATATATGTCGTGCTCATTATTTTGGTAGTTTTTCTCTTTTGTTATGAAACTGAATTTTGCTTCACGCCACGTAATAGCATTTGGCGTCACAAACGAAGGGAGAGTGGTGGTGAGATATTTGTGGCTGTCGCTTGCCCACGGTAGCGGCTCGCTTTCATTCAGCTGCGCTCCCAGCTAACTCTGATTACTCGCGCCTTTGTTGCGCGCTGCACAGATTTTGCCTTCCGTCACGGTTCATGAAATTTACCGCGCGTGTGATGCACCACAGGAACAACGCCGCCGTTAAGATTAAACGCCTGTGTGTTACCAGCAAATTACAATGAACTTTACCTGCTTGACTGCTTAACTTCCTTTCCTAGAACCGTATGATTATACTATAATACAGAACACCGAATTTTTATCAATTAATTTGGAATTGATTGTTAATTACTCTGATGGCAAATGTCTACCCTCCCATGTATTATCTCTAACATTAGCAAAAAATACGGATTGTGAATGTGCTTCCCGCCAGCTACCTCAGTTATTGTGTGTACAATGTACATTATCAGTGATTTGATGTTATTCATGTAGGACATTTTAACAATAATAAACGCATGTATGATTTACGCTATTTTCACGATGTACACAGCTTCGCTTTCTTCTTAAGTAGACGCATGGTTAAGTACACATGAATGTGTCGACGACATGCATATATATCAGATGACTTTCGGTTTCGATATGTGCTAAAGCACAGGGTATGGAATATATTATTATTTCTAGCATTTTTACTCTTGCTATATGCGTGGAATGTTGTGAATGAATGGCATTTTATGTATTTTGTATTTCGCAGTATTTGCTCTTCATAATGGCCAGAATTCTGCAGTCAAAGGCAACCATGGTGTCTTTTACAAAACTTTAATTGGCTTCAAAGGTTAGACTTTAACGTACATATGATAAATGATTTCATTAATTTTCGTTGTTTTAGAATGTAGCTACAGCGAATTTGTGAAGCAGTGAAGAAACTAAATGAACATATCCAGACGGAGACCCGAATTTCTGACTTCTTGAATCAGCATTCAAATACCATTTCAAAATCTTAGAGGTGACACCTTGTTGGTCGCACTCGTAATAACAGCCTCAGTTTTTGCACCCTTCTTTCATTCAAGTTGTGTTGCTTCCATGTTTATTTCATTCATGTTTTCCTGCACTCAGGGCTACAGCTGTTGCACAGGTATCTATCGCATGTATTCGTTCCGAGTAAATAACAAGGCATGAGAATTTTAAGTATCGTTCCGTTACTGTATGGGACCTTCCATTCCTCCATGCCTTCTTTCCTGCACACAGTTCAAGCTGAATCTGTAGTTTCAGAATTCCTCAAATATCCTATTCTAAGAGAGGTAGTCGGAAGTGACGCGAAGTGCCCAGTACGTTTTGACCCATACCAGGTTTTCCTTCACTCGTGCTGGTCGAATCCAGCTCGGGCCATGTCGGCGCTATGCGTAATCCTTTAATTCCTTACTCCCACATACGTTTCGTTAGTCCTGTGACTTCAAAAGGTTGTGCGCGAGCAATACATGCCGTCACTTTTACGAGAACAGTATGTTTCCGAAACCGATAAGTTAGTTCTTTCTTCGTTTCTCACAATCTCTTCATATAGATTGTAAAATTAAACTGCGATTTGTAGTCGAGTGGAGAGATTAGCTCTATTTTACTACGAATTGTTTTTCGTACTGCTCATATGAGTTTGCATTAACGATAAATTAATACATTTTATCATTTTTATGTGCAGTCATCATACAGCGGAAAAGAAGCAAACGCCATGATTTTTCTTTTCCCGGAGAAGAGCAAAGTGTCATTTGTGTTTATAACCGTTTTCATTCAGAGGACGTACACAACAAATGCAAAGAAGAAAAAAAGTAACATTTATATCTAATGGCATTCAGTAAGGAATGTAACGAGTGACGAAAATTTTGTAACGGATAGGTGTCTCAACAATACGGAATATATACGTTACAAAATCTAGTCGCTAATTTTGCAGCCATCCTCAGGAACGACATAAAATTTTTTGCAGAATTCAATATTATAATATGTTTAAAATGTTAAAAGATAAGATAAACGAGGAAAGAAGTGTTTAGTCTGCAAATAATGTTTCACAGTCAGTTCTAATAGTAAGCATTTTAAGATACCTATAGCATATGCATAGAGCTATTGTAATAAGTAACGAATACGCATGTGCTCCTTCCCACTATTATGCCGCGAGAGTTCGGAGATAATAAAAGAAATTACGCCGCGTACGAAAACATAAAAAAAAAATTTCGACGTGCCTAGCGTAAATAGAGGAGAACACGATGAAAAGCTCTTCTTCAGTTTTACGTTACTCAATGAGTGACAAAATACCCGAATAGCCTCCAGATTACAAAGGAGAATTTGATGAAATATTCGCTCCAGTTGTATTTCGTGGTATTGGTTTTACTTTTGGTCTATAGCGGCCGTGGGCACGGCTAAGGCCGCTATGTTGGTGCCATAACGTTTCTAAACTCAGTATGCGTCCAGCGGTGGTTGCGTGCGGTCTGTGTCTATGCTACTTTGCTTTCTGTGACGATTTAAAATGTGCGCTACAATAGAAAGTGCCGCCACCTGTGACGTGCGTTCTGTGACTAGGTTTTCGTTGGCAAAAAACTACAATCCAATTGAAATCTATCGCGACCTTTGTGATGTGTACGAAAGAGAATAATGAGTGAAAGACGAGTGAGGAAATGCTTCATTGAATAAAAAAGGCGTAAAAGTGTTCACTATGAGGCCGGCAGTGGTAGGCCTTGCTTCGTAACTGCCGAACTGATGATGAAAATAAACGACAAAATTCTTGAAAATGGCCGTTTCACCATTACGGGACATTCGCTACATTTTTCTCAAATTTCACGGGGTATGGGGCCTGAAATTGTGTAGGAGCAGCTTGGTTACCACAAATTTTGTATTAGATGAGTTCCCAGTACCCTAACGGAAAACGTCAACAAACAGAGATTGGCTGCAGCACAGGCATACCTGGAAGAATACGAGAAAAATGATAACAAAGTTATCGATCGTACTGTAACAAGGAACGAACTTGAGTGAAGCATGTCAGTTGTAAAAAAAAGGCAGTCGATGAAATGGGGACATTCAAATTTTCCCAACAAACCAAGGAAGTGATTGCAAAGGGAGTGATCCTCGTTGATTTCCTTTAACGTGTCACCACAGTTAACTGAGAGAGGTACTAGCAAACACTGACAAAGTTAAGGCGGGCGATGCAAAACAAACGTCGGGGAAAACTTAACGCAAAAGCTCTTTTTTTTCCGCGGCAAATCGCACCCACACACCACGTGCGACCAATCGTATCTGTGCGCTCCTACCGATTTTGGAAGGGTGGGAGTGGGGCGTGGTGTCTCATCATCCACCATACAGCCCGGATTTCCCGCCGAGTGACTACCATCTCTTCCCAGCAACGAAGGCGTCTCGCTACACAACGCTTTGATACTGAGGCCGAACTGCATGCCGTTATAGACCAGTGGCTGCAATCGCAGGCGGCAATTTCTACAGAGACGGCATTGAAAAACTTGTGCCGTGGTATGATAAGTGCCTCGATTTGAATGGCGACAATGTAGAAAAATAGCATAAGAGTGCACCTTCAAAATGTAGATAATAAAAATTGGTTCTTCCGTATTGTTAACTTTTTATTTCAAAATGTCTATTACTTTCTGGATAGCCCTCGTACAAATGTGATATCAAAGGAAGCCGATCAGCAATGTCATTTTAGTCGTTCTTGTTGCTTATAACGCGTAGTGAAATGCTACTGTGGCCTGAGAACGGTTTTGTACGTCTACGTCTATACTCAGCAACCAACAAACTGTTGCTATTCACCGCATATGTTACGTACTTTTTGCGATGTGATAGCGTTTATCGTTCTTTAAAGAAGGACATCTTTATTGCCTGTACTTATTTGACATCGGCTGTACTATGATTTAAGCCTGTATCAAATTTCTGAAGATAATCGATTAATCTGTTGAAACAGGTAAAGTAAAATTAAATTATGTG
This sequence comes from Schistocerca nitens, assembly GCF_023898315.1. Lineage (NCBI taxonomy): Eukaryota > Metazoa > Arthropoda > Insecta > Orthoptera > Acrididae > Schistocerca > Schistocerca nitens. The sequence goes on along the minus strand of NC_064614.1, from coordinate 996,335,708 downwards.
GAGCTAACGACAGATTTTTATTTTGGTGAAAAGACACACATCGCAGCTGCTGAACAATAGCTATGAACAAAAACTGATGGAACTTCCGACGATATGGTTTTTTTTTTTTTTTTTTTTTTTTTTTTGAGTCATCAATCTTCTGACCCGCCACGAATTGCTCTCTCATGCCAACTTCTTCACTTCAGAGTAGCACCTGCAACCTACGTTCTCAATTATCTGCTGCATGTATTCCAATCTTTGTTTTCCTCAACGGTTTTCCCCTCTACAGTTCCTTCTAGTACCATGGAAGTCATTCCCCGACGTTTTAACAGATTTCCTATCATTCTGTCCCTTCGCCTTAACAGTGTTTTCAACATATTCCTTGCCTCTCTGATTCTGCGCAGAACCGCCTCATTCATTACCTTAGCAGTCCACCTAATTTTCAACATTCGTCTCTAGAACCATATCTCAAATTCTTCGATTCTTTTCAGTTCAGGTTTTCTCACAGTCCATGTTTGACTACCATACAATTCTGTACTCCAAACATACACTCTCTGAAACTTCTTCCTCAAATTCAGACCTATGTTTGATACTAGTAGACTTCTCTTGGCCGAGAATGCCCTTTTTGCCAGTGGTAGTCTGCTTTTGCTGTCCTCCTTGCTCCGAAACGTCAATGGTTATTTCGCTCTATAGGTAGCAGAATTCCTTAACTCATTTATTTCGTGACCATCAATCCTGATGCTAAGTTTCTCGCTATTCCGATTTCCACTTCTTCTCACTACTTTCGTCTTTCTTCGATTTACTCTCAATCGATACTCTGTACTCATTAGACCGTCCATTCTCTTCAGTAGATTATGTAATTCTTCTTCACTTTCACTCAGGATAGCAATGTCATCAGCGAATCGTAACATTGATATCTTTTCACTTTGAATTTTAATTCCACTCCTGAACCTTGCTTTCATTTCCATCATTGCTTCTTCGATGTGTAGATTGAACAGTTGGGGGAAAGACTACATTCCTGTCTTACAATCTTTTCAATCCGAGCACTTCGTTACTATCCATCTCTCCCTATAGCTTACCCCATTTATCTCAGAATTTCGAATACCTTGCATCATTCTGCACTGTTGAACGCTTTCTCCAGGTCGACAAATCCAATGCACGTTTCTTGATTTTTATTTAGTCTTGCTTCCATTATTAACCGCAAAGTTAGAATTGCATCTCTGGTGCCTTTACCTTTCCGAAAATCAAGTTGTCAGCATCTTGGATGCATGAGCCGTTAAGCTGATTGTGGGATAATTCTCGCAGTTGTCAGCTCTTACAGTCTTCGGGATTGTGTAGATGATATTTTTCCGAAAGTCAGATGATATATCGCCAGACTCATACATTCTACACACCAACTTCAGTAGTTGTTATGTTAAATCGGAGAAAGACGAAGGTAATGAGAAGTAGTAGAAATGAGAACAGCGAGAAACTTAACATCAGGATTGATGGTCACGAAGTCAATGAAATTAAGGAATTCTGCTACCTAGGCAGTAAAATAACCAATGACGGACGGAGCAAGGAGGACATCAAAAGAAGACTCGCTATGGCAAAAAAGGCATTTCTGGCCAAGAGAAGTCTACTAATATAAAATACCGGCCTTAATTTGAGGAAGAAATTTCTGAGGATGTACGTCTGGAGTACAGCATTGTATGGTAGTGAAACATGGACTGTGGGAAAACCAGAACAGAAGAGAATCGAAGCATTTGAGATGTGGTGCTATAGACGAATGTTGAAAATTAGGTGGACTGATAAGGTAAGGAATGAGGAGGTTCTACGCAGAAGCGGAGAGGAAAGGAATATGTGGAAAACACTGATAAGGAGAAGGGACAGGATGATAGGACATCTGCTAAGTCATGAGGGAATGACTTCCATGGTACTAGAGGGAGCTGTAGAGGGCAAAAACTGTAGAGGAAGACAGATATTGGAATACGTCAAGCAAATAATTGAGGACGTAGGTTGCAAGTGCTACTCTGAGATGAAGAGGTTAGCACAGGAAAGGAATTCGTGGCGGGCCGCACCAAAAAAAAAAAAAAAAAAAGTTGCCAATTTCCTCAATGGTTTTAGAGATTCTGATGGAATGTCGTCTATCTCTTCTACGATCTTCAGTCCTTCAAAGCTCTATTAAATTCAGATTCTATATTGAATCCCTATCTCTTCTAAATCGATCCTTGTTTCTTCTGCTATCACAACAGACAAATCTTTCCCCTGATACAGGCCTTCGGTGAACTCTTCCCGGCTATCCGCTCTCTCCTCTGCATTTAACAGTGGTTTTCCCGTTACGCGCTTTATGTTACCAAGCTTGCTTTCAATTTCACAGAAGGTTCTTTTACTTTCCAATATGCTGACTCAGTCCTTCCGACAATCATTTTCGATTTCTTCACATTTTTCATGCAGCCATTTCGTCTTAGCTTCCCTGCACGTCCTACTTATTTCATCCCTCAGCGGCTTGTATTTCTGTATTGCTGAATTTCCCTGAACATATTTGTGCGTCTTCTTTCATCGATCAGCGGAAGTATTTCTTCTGTTACCCATGGTTTCTTTGCAATTACCTTCTTTGTACCTATGTTTTTCTTTCCAATTTCTGTGATTGCCCTTTTCATAGATATTCATTCCTCTTCAATTGTACTGGCTACTAAGCTATTCTTTACTGCTGTATCTACTGCCTTAGAGAACTTCGAACGTATCTCGTCATTCCTTAGTACCTCTGTATCCCACTTCTTTGCGTACTGATTCTTCCTGACTAATGTCTTAAACTTCAGCCTACTCTTCACCACCACTATATTGTGATCTGAGTCTATGGCTGATACTGGGTACTCCTTACAATTCAGTATCTGATTTCGGAATCTCTGTCTTACCATGATGTAATCTAACTGAAATCTTCCCGTATCACCCGGCCTTTTTCAAGTATAGCTCCTCCTCTTGTGATTCTTGAACAGACTATTCGCTATTACTAGCTGAAACTTGTTACAGAACTCAATTAGTCTTTCTCCTCTCTCATTACTTGTCCCAAGCCCATATTCTCCTGTAACATTTTCTTTTAGTTCTTCCTCTACAACTGCATTCCAGTCTCCCATGACTATTAGATTTTCATCTCCCTTTACGTACTATATTACCCATTCAGTATCCACATACACTTTCTCTATCTCTTCATCTTCACTGAGCGAGGTGGTGCAGTGGTTATCACACTGTACTCCCATTCCGGAGGAAGACGGTTCAAATCCACAACCGGCTTTCCTGATTTAGGTTTTCCGTGATTTCCCTAAATCGCTTCAGGCAAATGCCTTTGAAAGGGCACGTCCGACTTCCTTCCCCATCATTCCCTAATCCGGTGGGACCGATGACCTCGCTGTTTGGTTTCCTTCTCCAAATCAACCAACCATATTTTTCTTCATCTTCAGCTTGCGGCCGGCCGAAGTGGCCGTGCGGTTAAAGGCGCTGCAGTCTGGAACCGCAAGACCGCTACGGTCGCAGGTTCGAATCCTGCCTCGGGCATGGATGTTTGTGATGTCCTTAGGTTAGTTAGGTTTAACTAGTTCTAAGTTCTAGGGGACTAATGACCTCAGCAGTTGAGTCCCATAGTGCTCCGAGCCATTTGAACCATTTTTTTCAGCTTGCGACGTCGGCATGTATCGTTGTCGGTGTTGGTTTGCTATCGATTCTCATAAGAACAACCGTATCACTGAACTGTTCACAGTCACACACCCTCTGCCGTAACTTCCTATTCATAACGAATCCTACTACCGTTATCCCATTTTCTGCTGCTGCTGCTATTACCCTATACTCATCTGACCAGAAATCCTTGTCTTCTTTCTATTTCACCTCACTGACCCTTACTATACCTAGATTGAGCCTTTCTAGCTTCACTATCACATTCAAGCTTCTGACATTCCACGCCCCAACTCGTAGAATGCTATCCTTTCGTCGGTTACTCAATCTTTTTCTCATGGTCACCTCCTGCTTGGCAGTCCCCTCCCGGAGATCCGGATGGCGGACTATTCCGGAATCTTTTGCCAATCGAGAGGTCATCATGACCCCTTTTCAATTACAGGCCACATTTCCTGTGGATACTCGTTATGTGTCTTTAATGCAGTGGTTTCCATTGGCTTCTGCATCCTTATGCTGTTGATCATTGCTGATTCTTCCGCTTTAAGGGCAGTTTCCCACTCGAAGAACAAAAGAGTGCCCAGAACCTCTGTCCGCTCCTCCGCCATCCGTTGGCGTGAAGAGCTGTAAGTTATTTAAATGAAGTGTCAAAAGTAATGGTCCTGTAACACTCCCTTGAGATACACTCACAGCTACTTTTTATGCCTAAATACGAGAGCAGTTCAATAAGTAATGCAACACATTTTTTTCTCGGCCAATTTTGGTTGAAAAAACCGGAAATTTCTTGTGGAATATTTTCAAGCATTCCCGCTTCGTCTCGTATAGTTTCATTGACTTCCGACAGGTGGCAGCGCTGTACGGAGCTGTTAAAATGGCGTCTGTAACGGATGTGCATTGCAAACAACGGGCAGTGATCGAGTTTCTTTTCGCGGAAAACCAGGGCATCTCAGATATTCATAGGCGCTAGCAGAATGTCTACGGTGATCTGGCAGTGGACAAAAGCACGGTGAGTCGTTTGGCAAAGCGTGTGTCATCATCGCCGCAAGGTCAAGCAAGACTGTCTGATCTCCCGCGTGCGGGCCGGCCGTGCACAACTGTGACTCCTGCAATGGCAGAGCGTGCGAACACACTCGTTCGAGATGATCGACGGATCACCATCAAACAACTCAGTGGTCAACTTGAGATCTCTGTTGGTAGTGCTGTCACAATTGTTCACCAGTGGGGATATTCAAAAGTTTGTTCCCGCTGGGTCCCTCGTTGTCTAACCGAACACCATAAAGAGCAAAGGAGAACCATCTGTGCGGAATTGCTTGCTCGTCATGTGGCTGAGGGTGACAATTTCTTGTCAAAGATTGTTACAGGCGATGAAACATGGGTTCATCACTTCGAACCTGAAACAAAACGGCAATCAATGGAGTGGCGCCACACCCACTCCCCTACCAAGAAAAAGTTTAAAGCCATACCCTCAGCCGGTAAAGTCATGGTTACAGTCTTCTGGGACGCTGAAGGGGTTATTCTGTTCGATGTCCTTCCCCATGGTCAAACGATCAACTCTGAAGTGTATTGTGCTACTCTTCAGAAATTGAAGAAACGACTTCAGCGTGTTCGTAGGCACAAAAATCTGAACGAATTTCTCCTTCTTCATGACAACGCAAGACCTCACACAAGTCTTCGCACCCGAGAGGAGCTCACAAAACTTCAGTGGACTGTTCTTCCTCATCCACCCTACAGCCCCGATCTCGCACCGTCGGATTTCCATATGTTTGGCCAAATGAAGGACGCAATCCGTGGGAGGCACTACGCGGATGATGAAGAAGTTATTGATGCAGTACGACGTTGGCTCCGACATCGACCAGTGGAATGGTACCGTGCAGGCATACAGGCCCTCATTTCAAGGTGGCGTAAGGCCGTAGCATTGAATGGAGATTACGTTGAAAAATAGTGTTGTGTAGCTAAAAGGTTGGGGAATAACCTGGTGTATTTCAATGCTGAATAAAACAACCCCTGTTTCAGAAAAAAAATGTGTTGCATTACTTATTGAACTGCCCTCGTATTTCTGTCCCTTGATTACGATATGCCGTGTTCTGTTTGCTATTACTCTTTATTCGAGTCACAAAAATGGTTCAAATGGCTCTGAGCACTATGGGACTCAACTGCTGAGGTCATAAGTCCCCTAGAACTTAGAACTACTTAAACCTAACTAACCTAAGGACAACACACACATCCATGCCCGAGGCAGGATTCGAACCTGCGACCATAGTGGTATTCGAGTCACACACCTTGTCTGATATTCTATACTCCCGTATTTTGCTTCAACTCTGTGGAGTTGCTATGATGTTCCATGTCACGCGCTTTACTGAGGACTATAGACCGAAAATAAACAGTCTGCTCGGTTCACACCAAATAATCGATTGCAATGCTCGTTAGAGGACAAGACAGTAATGATACAAGACAAACTAGTGCAATGCCTGTCACCAAATAAATTTCCCATTATAAATGTGAGTGGAATGCTTGTTAAATTCTCTGAATATTTAACATGACTAATCGTTGGCTTGGGCTACTGTGCACAATGAAAGCGCTATCACAGTGAGAGCAACAAGGTGGGTGCACAACAGGTAATATTCTTTACAGAGCTACCTAATCATGGAACAATTACAAGTCAATTTCAAGCATTCTGTAATTTACATCAAGACTGAGCAAAACAGATATTTATTTGCTGTAATGGCTAACGTAAGCATGACAAAATTAACAGACAACAAAATTCTCTACAACTCCAATCAATTATGGAGTGACGCTAACACTTGGGGAGGTACAAAAACGCGTGGATGACTGTATAAAGAAAGCGCAACGAGACCTGCTACCAGGGCAGCTTCCGAGTCAGAAGAAGCCGAGCAATACAAGTGAGTGGCAAAGTAACGAAGAAACGAGATGCTGAGAATATGGATCGCACTTCCGCAAATCGTAACACACACACATTTTCCCAAATCAGCTAGAGTTTCGCAGGCAATACCAAACGGCGGCCGGGCATGACCACTCTATGAACAGGAGACCATTGTCCCAGATCCAAAGTACTCTCCAAAATCTCGACATAGGTAGGACCTCTCAATGCCACTGCGAATAGGACGGACGAGAATATTGCTCGTTTCCTGGAGAGACATAGGGAGAGAGACAGAGAGAGAGAGAGAGAGAGAGAGAGAGAGAAAGAAGAAAGAAAGAAAGAAATAAGTAAACAAAGAAACGTAGTAGGAACGTCCCCTTCTTGGCGTAAAAAACGCACCTCAACAAGCATGAAATTCATACTGCGCCTGGAACAATTTCCTTCAATCTGTCGGCTACATGGCGTCAGGTGTGAAGGTTGGGCGACACAATAACAACTGGATAACCAAAATCCATGGAACGAAAGCCGATCGTCGCTCCCATACGGGGCAGGCGACACTGCAGTAACTCAGTCCTTGTTGTATGTGCAGAAAAGGCAAAAATGCCAGACTCAGTAATTCTCTAGAGGCACAGCGGCAGTGTGGCAACCCCTGGCCACAGCTGAGTATGTTTCCGGCACTGACCACAATAGCACGTAGCGGCCAAGAGCTTCTCTTCCATCAAACTATCCGTCTCTCCCGCGGAGTGTTGCCTCGCATTTAAATTCACTGACTGCCTTCTGCCGACAATAGAATCAAGAAACCACATCTGCAGTCCACCTGCCAAGTGCGAAAAATGCTTTTCTCCCTGGCTCACATGTCCAGTATGTATAATATAATAATCACGAAATACTGTCTGAAAATGAACACTATCACGTATCATATGCGAAAATAATGGCACAACATTAAGTCATTCACATTTCAGTTCACAGTGTTTAACCCGATTCTTGATGAATTCTTCTTTCCTACTATAAAATTGTGTAAGAGTATGTTAGCATAATTCGTATTTAATTATGACGGTGATCATAGCAAATAAATAAAAAACACATATTAAGGTATGATGTGTTTAAATTTGCACTTAGAGTAATAAAACATGAAACATGAATATTTTCTGGTAGCCGATGCAGTGCATAGATGATAAGTAGAGAAATCATACCATATTGGGCACCAGCTACTATCGCACGCGAGACATCTTGTTTATGCTGCGCTATGACAGCAGAATCAGAGTCGTCGAATCTGAGAAGAATTAATCGGCGCTGGTGTACGAACATCGCTCACTAAGTCGCTAAGTACCAAACAGTAACAGCTACATAGAGATTGTTAGTCTTCTTTGACGTCTCATTTTACCAGTACAAGCGCACGAAATGAACTAATTACATATTTGTAGAACCAACATATACACCCGTACTGTTGGCGTAGCTGCAGCTATTTCGAAATGCCACGTTGAACAGTTTGTGTGTTGAACATTCTCGTTACGAGTTGAAAACTGTGTTCCTATCGAGCTGTAGCGCTAACCATTTTTTTGCAATGTCGCTCGTGTTTTTTCTCGAAATTGCTACGTTAAATTTATCGTAGCAGTTGGACAAAAGCAGTAAAACGCGATTGTACAAACGTCCTCCGTTAGCGACCGTACTTGTACGGCAAAGTAATTTTTGTTTCAATTAGCCGTGAGGCGTGCACCTGGGTAACAGCTTTCTATTACTCGCGCTGTAGTTTATTTTGTGAAGAAGAGTTTAGCGAAATATGGATTGCACGTGGGTACAGACAAACATTTTGAAGTAACAGGTTCTGGTTCATCACGCTGCGTGCAAAGTAAATACCACTGACTGTAATTTAAATATCCCCTGTCACAATCTACACCGTTGCGGCAGATGTTTAGTTTCCAAGAGCACTGGGCAAACTGATTTGTCCTATGCACGGAACGGTGATCACCACAGATATGTAGTAATTGAACATAAAAATATGTAATAAGAGAAATAAAAATAAAAATTACCAATGTTATTACGGATAATCTTTTCAAGGCCTATTTATTTTTTGTGTGTAAGGGTCAGTCGAATGTAAACGAGAAGGATAGAAAAATTAAATGACTTTTTACTATTTCAAACGCAATTGCCATAACTGTTTACACATAAATTCCATTGTGAGATAAGACGGTCATAATGCTTGCGGATGCCTACGGAAACAAGAATGAACCCGGGCGTGGACCTCTTCGTTGGAAGCAAAGCAAATTGACGGCCACGAATGTTTTTCTTCAGGACACCAAAAATGCTGAAATAATATGGGGAGATGTCAGAACTGTATGGAAAATATGTAAGGCATCATGTGGGTGGGCCAGCACGTGGCAAGGTTGTTTCGGCTACCCTGCAGAAGTTTCCCTGGGTAGTCCTTACACGGAGGAGGAGGAAATTAGTGTTTAACGTCCCGTCGACAACGAGGTCATTAGAGACGGAGCGCAAGCTCGGGTGAGGGAAGGAAATCGGCCGTGCCCTTTAAAAGGAACCATCCCGGCATTTGCCTGAAGCGATTTAGGGAAATCACGGAAAACCTAAATCAGGATGGCCGGAGACGGGATTGAACCGTCGTCCTCCCGAATGCGAGTCCAGTGTGCTAACCACTGCGCCACCTCGCTCGGTAGTCCTTACACGTCCTCCATACATTTCGGATCTTCCACCATGCCATTTCTGTATTTTCGGAGCCGTGATGAAAGATATTCGTGGCCGTCGATTTCCTTCGGACGAAGAGATGCTCGTCTGTGTACGGTCTTGCTTCCGTTGGCAACTGCAATCCATTCTGCATGAAAACAGTGAGCGTCTTGTCTCACAGTGGAATTAATGTGTTAATACCTATGGCGATTACTTTCTGAATAATAAACAATTTACTTACTTTTTTTCATCTGTCTCACTTTCATTTCATTGCTCCTTATAATTAGTTTCAATGATTAACATGAACTGAGAACAGCAAATGAAAGTAAGTGTAAAGCCTTTCTTATCTGCTAGAAATTACTTGTCTCAAGACGTGTCAGGATTCCGTTACGTATTGAGTAAATGCAACTTGTTCAGAGATCAAGAGATGTAATTGAGCAGTAGATACGTAAATTTTAAGACAGATTTCCAGTCTGAAGTTTATAATTTCTCCCTAAGGGAGAACAAAAATAAAAGAAACAGCAGTCCTATGTACTTTCAACTGTAAAGAAACAAGAGTCAGTGCAGTGAGATGCACTTACTCGGAAACTGCATAACACACTTATAATGGAACAGTAGGTCAGTCAGCACTTCAAATGTTTACAGTGATTTCAGCATTCACTCAACTGGCTACACGCAGTGTCCAGTTTCTTTCATATACAAAATTCTTCATGTCTGCTAATGTGCTGCAGCGAACACTGCCAATAAATTCTGCATCGTATTTCAGTCTTCCTCGTTTGGCTAGTGTTTATTTCGTGTTCCTCTTCCATTCCTACAGACCGGAATGTGCTGAGATCAGTTGAAAGTTCTTTTGTCCGTCTATAGCCGTGAAGTGTTTGATTGCTTGGTAAGGTGGCACATGCGAACTGTAACTCATGAAATATTAGTCCCCTTTATTACACAAATGAATAAAAGATCTACTTAACTTTGGCGCAGACATTTTCCACAGGAGTGGCCGATAATTTACGACCGTCGTTGACTGTGGAAGCATCAATTGATGCACTAATTAACAAATTGTTCTCTTGAGGTACAATGTTCAACACTGACTAAAGTACAAGTTCATCAACCAACGTAACAACTCGTTGGTCTTACACTATAATGTGGACTCCTTCAGATGAAGTCACAAACTGGAGCTGAGCTCTCACAGGCCTCGGAAGGCCCAACGGTACCGACCGATCGCAGTTTCATCCTCAGTCGACAGGCGTCATTGGATGCAGATATGGAGAGACACATGGTCAGCACACTGCTCTCCCAGCCGTTGTCAGTTTCCATGAGCGGAGCCGCTGTTTCTCAAAGTAGCTCCTCAACTGGTCTCACAAGGGCTGAGTGTAACCTGCTTGCCAAGAGCGCTTAGCTGACCCATGACGGACACCCATCCAAGCGCTAGACAAGCCCGACAGCGATTAACTTCGGTGATATGAAGGGAACCGGTGTTACCATTGCGGCTAGGACGTTGGCTTTAATGGACACCGATGGAAAGAAAACCGGTCGTAGGCCATGTAATGGGGAGCGAAGCAAGCAGATGGTAAATTAGAAATTGGGTGGAAGACCTTGCGAATGGCATCTAGAGCGAAACACTGTACCACACATGATCAACCGAGGGAGAGAATGAAAAAATTCACCAGGTGTCTACCGGCAGTGAACAATGTAATAATAACAAATATGTTTTTTCCTTGGAATTATTGTCGATGAGAAGAATAATAAAAAAAAGGAAGAGAGTTTAAAGTTTGCCGTCCCGTCACGATGAGGTCATTTTATGGATCACAGTGATCTCAGAATTGTGTAGTTCTGTCTGAAAAGTGAATTTGTGGCTTCGAGTCCATCCTCATTGTCGATTCTAAATATACGTTTACTACACTATGTGATCAAAAGTATTCGGACACCTGGCTGAAAATGACTTACAAGTTCGTGGCGTCCTCCATTGGTAATGCTGGAATTCAATATGGTGTTGGCCCACCCTTAGTCTTGATCGCAGCTTCCACTCTCGCAGGCGTACGTTCAATCAGGTGCTGGAAGTTTTCTTGGGAAATGGCAGCTCATTCTTCACGGAGTACTGCACTGAGGAGAGGTATCGATGTCGGTCGGTGAGGCCTGGCACGAAGTCGGCCTACCAAAACATCCCAAAGGTGTTCTATAGGATTCAGGTCAGGACTCTGTGCAGGCCAGTCCATTACAGGGCTGTTATTATCGTGTAACCATCCCGCCACAGGCCGTGCATTATGAACAGGTGCTCGATCGTGTTGAAAGATGCAATCGCCATCCCTGAATTGCTCTTCAACAGTGGGAAGCAAGAAGGTGCTTAAAACATCAGTGTAGGCCTGTGCTGTGGTAGTGCCACGCAAAACAGCAAGGGGTGCAAGCCCCCTCCATGAAAAACACAACTACAGCGTAACACCACCGCCTCCGAATTTTACTGTTGGCACTAGACACGCTCGCAGATGACGTTCACCGAGAATTCGCCGTACCCACACCCTGCCATCGGATCGCCACATTGTGTGCCGTGATTCGTCACTCCACACAATGTTTTTCTACTGTTAAATCGTCCAATCTTTACGCTCCTTGCATCGAGCGATGCGTCGTTTGACATTTACCGGCATGATGTGTGACTTATGAGCAGCCGCTCGACCATGAAATCCAAGTTTTCTCACTTCCCCCCTAACTGTCATAGTACTTGCAGTGGATCCTGATGCAGCTTGGAATTCCTGTGTGATGGTCTGGATAGATATCTGCCTATTACATATTGCGACCATCTTCAACTATGGGCGGTCTCTGTCAGTCAACAGACGAGGTCCACCTGTTCGCTTTTGTGCTGTACGTGTCCCTTCACTTCACTATCACATAGGAAAAAGTGGACCTACGGATGTTTAGGAGTTTGGAAATGTTACGTATAGACGTATGACAGAAGTGACAGCCAATCACCTGACAACGTTCGAAATCCGTGAGTTCCGCGGAGCGCACCTTTCTGCTCTCTCACGATGTCTAATGACTACTGAGGTCGCTGATATGGAATACCTGGCAGTAGGTGGCAGCACAATGGACCTAACATGAAAAACGTATGCTTTTGTTGGTGTCCGGATACTTTTGATCACATAGTGTATGCGACTACTCTCACTAGCTAATAGTAAAAAATGAATAAATTTATCGCAATACTTTCTACACACAGTGATCGAAAGCTCTTAAAAAATTCAGCGAAGACAAAATCATCAGTAACTGTTATATCAGTACAGTAACATAGGGAGAGTAATGTTGATTGAATAGCTGTGTGAACAAAATACATAGTAAATACATAGAAAAAATGAGATAAAAGAACATGTTGGGATATCGGCAGTCACGTTCCAACATAAATCGTTTTGTCATTCAACTGAAGGAAAGTAATTTAAGGAAGCGACAGGAGAAGTAAATGGGGACGGGCGGGTGGGTATATGTATCCCGTCCTAAGCCTTAATACAGCGTGAAATGAACTCTTGGAGAACTCGGACAGCAGCATTTATTCAGGCGAGCAACGGTCGAGCCTTTCTTCAATTCTTGGACCGAACAGACTTAGTCGGCAAAATTTTACCACTTACTGAGAAAAAATCTCATCCAACACGTGTCTGCTTAGTGTGTTCCGACGTCAGTAAGAACCAGAAAAGGAAAGCGTCCCGATGACAAACGTCCTGGTGTTGTGAAGACTGTAATGTAGAAACTCTATACGTCTTACTGTTTTAAAATATACCTCCCTCAGGAAAATTATATGTGAAAACGCCGTGTTGATGAACAAAAACATGACTCAGAAAACTTTTTTTATATCTGCTAATTTTAATACTTCGCTATAAGATTTTCAACAACAAATAAATCGGATTTCGACGTTTCAAATGAAACATTACACAAATTTATTGCATTCATAGCTACAAAGCTATGATTTTCGAAAAAAAAAGATGTATTTAAAAACAGCAGTCCAACTGTCCCATCCAGGGTGACTGAGGCCAGTCTAGAATCTAACTGCTAAACCAGTTCGTTTCGTAAGAATTATATGACACAAGAATGACATTCGGTAGAGGTTATCAGAAAAAAGGTCATTGGAAACAGAGGGTCCGAAACAGGACACAGCATTGGAACAATTTTAGTAATGGAACATTCCTGCTAACGACTCAAGAACATAACCGCATATTTCGTATAAATACGGTCGTCTCGTTCTGTTAGCAACGCGAGTGGCACATTAACGGCCGCCAGTAATAACGGAGCGGAAAATTTCACGCCTGGCCGAGGAGAAAAGCGAAGTTGCCGTAAGTTGCCAACTACCTGAGCCGTCGCGTATTTGCGCAACCAGGGCGGTGCGCTGTATGCAGGAGACGACCTGTAGCGTCTCGGGCTGTGGCGCTCGTATTTGCTAATTCGCTAAACTGATGGACTTTGCGAAGTGTCAACAGAGCTGCTCTTCGCGCTCTACCTTTGTACGACGAAAGCTACACGAACCTATCGAAACACTTCAAGTGGTAATTACTTCACGCTGGTGACACTCTGCAAACTCTCTTTGTCAAAATAAAATTTACTCTACAATTTCGACATTTACTCCAAAGTTGCTGGTGCCGACGACAGACACTAAATCATGTTTCGTGAAACTATACAGGAATTCTGATCCTGTGACCGTGCCGACCACTGTGGCCGAGTGGTTCTAGGATCTTCAGTCTGGAACCGCGCTGTTGCGACGGTCGCAGGTTCGAATCCTGCCTCGGGCATGGATGTGTGTCAGGTTAGTTAGGTTTAAGTAGTTCTAAGTCTAGGGAACTGATGACCTCAGATGTTAAGTCTCATAGTGCTTAGAGCCATTTGAACCCTTTTTTTCCTGTGAACGTGTTATTCTTAACAAAACAACGTATATGTTTTCTAGAAAAGAAAATATTCTGCTTGAATTTCAAACTCTAGTATTTGTCGTGGTATATTACTGTGTGGCTAGTTTTCACACTTGTGTCCTTACGTTGTACAAATTCCCTTACACACTGCTCTCTCGACAAATTTGTGCCTTGGAAATGTCGCGTCTGAATATCGCCTGTTGTCAAAAACATCGCCCGGCTGCATTCCCTAAGTTGTTTCAGAATCAGAATTCGTTGAAACAACTGTATTTTAATAGACGAGCAGAGTACTACAGACTTCTTGTGCTCTAAAAGTCAATAAAAACAGTCTCGATCGCGTTTCCAGATTTTTTATTAGTTCACAACCTATAACCTCCCCACTATATTTGTTTTGTAAGAAATTTAGTCCAACTTTACCTCCCACTCAATAAAAGTCTACGTATTACCAAAAGTATGTACCCACAAACTGTTATCCAACTTAAACTCGTATGCTAACCTTTGACTAAACAGAACCTTATTTGCCCTGAACTGCAAGTGCGCAACTGAAGTAAAACAGTTATCTGACCACAATCAAAATTTCCATTTGCCTCGCTTCTTGACAACACCGTTGCAGATTTCTCGAAAGCACAACAGCAAACAGCAAGCAGTCTGCGGTTAAGCTATATTTTTATGTAATAATGCGTAATCGTAAACAGTGGAAAGAGGAGAGTAACTATTCGTATGAAATGAGATTCCAAGACAACGATTTTAGAATTAAGTACGTATTCAAAAGGACACAGTAAAACTTCGCGTGATCTTCACGTGTAACATACGTCTGAGCAGTGTAATGATTAACAAAAGTGAACAGTTATTTGAAGAAGGTACAATGCTCCGTCTGCCACCACCAGCAGCCATAATAGCGATGATAAGCCTTAAGATGGTCTGAGGAAAGGTCCGAAACCGGTTGCTACGAAATAAAAATCTGAAAACGCGATCGAGACTGTATTTATTGATTTTTAGCATTTTGTAACGATCGTTGTGCTCCTATCAAGAACGGTTTCTAAAATCCTTGTGATCTGTTGGAACAGGCCGTGCGCAGGGCCTGACACGTACCATACGAGACCGGTGTTGCACATTCGTAAAGCTACCAACATAAGCCGACCGGGCGAAATAGTAGTCACGCCCTGTATGCTCACTGCCGCAAAGCGAAACTTTGCTGCGGCTACTTCCCTCCATGCAGTAATACGTTGACCGTGATAAGGCAGAGATGTTCATGCATGACACCATGTACCACAGGCTCCACTCTGATTAGTGCATTCTGTATTTGCATTCCGCGTTGCTAATACGACCACAATCTTGCAACTTGTTGATGAAAAATACACTATGTGATTAAAAGTATCCGGACACCTTCAGAAACGTATGTTTTTCATATTAGGTGCATTGAGCTGCCACCTACTGCCAGGCACTCCATATCAGCAACCTCAGTAGTCATTAGACATCGTGAGAGAGCAGAATTGGGCGCTATTTCTATACGTAACATTTCCAAACTCCTAAACATCCCTGGGTCCCTGTTCCGATGTGATAGTGAAATGGAAACGTGAAAGGACTAGCACAGCACAAAAGCGTACAGCCCGACCTCGTCTGTTGACTGACAGAGACCGCCGACAGTTGAAGACGGTCATAATGTGTAATAGGCGAACATCTATCCCGACCATCACACAGATTGCACTTCAAGTACTATAACAGTTACGCTGGAGGTGAGAAAACTGGGATTTCATGGTCGAGCGGCTGCTCGTAAGCCACATATCACTCTGGTAAACGCCAAAAGACGATCCGATCGCAGGGTGTGGGTATGGCGAATGCCCAGTGAACGTCATCTGGCAGCGTGTGGAGTGCCAGCAGTATAATTCGGAGGCGGTGGTGTTATGGTGCGGTCATGTTATTCATGGAGGGGGCTTGCATCCCTTGTTGTTTTGTGTGGCACTATCACAGCACAGGCCTACACTGATGTTTTAATTACCTGCTTGCTTCCCACTGTTGAAGAGCAATTCGGGGATGGCGTTAGCATCTTTCAATACGATCGAGCACCTGTTCGTAGTGCCCTGTGATGGACTGGCTTGCATAGAATCCTGACCTGAATCCTATAGAACACCTTTGGGATGTTTTGCCAGGCCTCACCGACCGACATCGATACCTCTCCTCAGTGCAGCACTCCGTGAAGAATGAGCTGCCATTCCCCAAGAAAACTTCCATCACCTGATTGAACGTATGCCTGCGAGAGTGGAAGTTGTCATCAAGGGTAAGGGTGGACCAACATCATATTGAATGCCAGCATTACCGATGGCGGGCGCCACGAACTTGTAAGTCAGTTTCAGCCAGATGTCCGGATACCTTTGATCACATAGTGCATACTGTGGATGAATATGGCTTGTAAATGCGACCTTGTGTTTGCGAAGAGTGATCAGTTTAGCCTTGGTCGCAGTTGTAGTTCTACTTACAGTAGATTTTTTGCAGTACTGTGCATTACTTTTTATTTCCCGATTAAGCTGACTCGGGTGTATAGAAAATCGGGTACAGTGTCTTGTTCAGTATTCTATAGGAGCCAAAAACAGATTACCACAGTCTCATTGCCCAATGTCAGGAACTATCGGGTGGTTATAATTATAGTACAGCTGCTCACAGAGGTCCAGTGTGGGCTGTAATTATCTTATGGCAGCGAAAATTGGTAGATGTTGTAATGCGTTACGCGGAACCGATTGACACTGGAAAAATTTTCCAGCATTTCCTCAGTCGATCGGCTTCATTTGTTTTAAATCGTGTACATCACTTATTTCTGTATCTGTTTCTACACCCATGCGACGGTCAAGGGTGTAGATTACGTTGTCATCTTCATTGATCATGGAAATTCGGGACTCCACGAAGATTTATAACACTTATATCGATTAGAAGTAGGTTTACATTATGTAACTGTGTATCTGTAATTAAGAAGTGTGTATCCTTTGCTGATTAAGGTCTTTGATTTGTGACAAGAAATTTAAAGTATTGTAATGTATATATTGAAAAAGCTAAATGATGTTTAAAATAACGAACTTTTATAATATATGTATATTTAAAAGAAAAACAGTGTTATTGGAATCGGGTTCATGCTTAGGGCTCCCTGTATTGTAAAATGTAAAGGATGCAGGGAAGTCCCTCCGCAACGGAAGTGGCTCGGAGCGATGTAATAGGTGGTTTTGGCTGTGGAACTGGGCGGCTACTTGTTGGAAACGGTACTCAGTGGCCAGCCGTTGCACGGTACACATCGACGGTGACAAGGGAGGCAATTGGAAGTCACTTTGCAAGGAATTTTGCTTCATATGTGGATTTGGCTGTTGCATGCTATTCTCGGCAATAAGGAATGGCTCTAAGACATTAAAAATCCGTCGCCAAGAAGAAACTTTATAGAGCATTCAAACATCAAGAGCCGTGAGTACAGTTAGCCGCCACGTCGCTTGCCAACACAACTTCGCCACTGCTCCACCAACTTCATGCATACAGATATGTATCAGAGCATGGAGCAGTTAATTTGTGTGAGTGATTTTAATAATAATCCAAGTGCTATAAACCTGTGTTTAGAACCATATCTTTTATACTGATCATGAACCTATGCAGGATCTCATCCGAAGCGTTTATAAAATCGAGTATCCTGTTTCAAATGCACTATTATTGTTTATTTATGTTTGCCAGATGTGCAAAGATGATTAAAAGTGAAGCTAGTTAGAATTTTACTAAACTACTATCAATTTATTGCAAAGTATCGTTTTGCAAAAATTCTGTGCCAGACTGTGTAAACGTTACTGTCTCAAATACCTGCTTCACAGGTAATGAAAAAGGCACATAGGTTAATCTTATTTGAAACATAATTTAGCCTTGATTACCATCATGAACGATTTATTTGAAGGTAATTGAGCTCAGTGTTGAACAATTTGCCTTGAAAAGTAAAAACATAAACTATTCGAAGTGAAGCTAAGAATTAACTTTAGTTGAATTGAATTTTGCTACTGAAATAATCATAGAGTTTGACTAGTGATACAATATCAGTTTATGGGTGCCCACCATATTCTTCTCATATTAGAAAGGTAATTGGAATATTATTGCTTCTAAGGAAATCAGACACATTTCTATAAATGGGAGTATAAACAGTGTAACTGTGGTATTATTTATTTTTATTTGTGGTATTTTTACGTCAGAACCCCCTCCTGGCCAATTTTAGTTCTGCACTTCTCGCAGTACCATTTCAGTACTGATCCAAGTAACAATTTTGAGTGTAGCTCTTATTAGTGTGAGTTTGGCACAAATTTTGCTTTCTGTGATTACTAGTATGCGCAGTATTGGTGACTGTTGCTACGCACAGCTCGGAGTGCCCTGTGTCCGTTTGTATACTGTGCACTTTTCAAAGGGAAATATTAATGACAGTAAACTCAATAACTAATATTTAATTTTCTTAAAGATATATTTCCAAATTCATGTGCCTCACTGGGCTGGCGACCTTTCATTTTCTTCATTCGTATACGAAATTTACTACTTTCATTAAACCCAAAAGTTTAAAGCCTGTTTAGTTTCTCTGCTAGATTCACCATATTCAAAATTACTGACCGATACCTTTATCCGTTAGACATAAACGCACGGTAAAAATTATAAATCCTCCCAAAGGGTAACATTAGTTAATGTCACAGCAGGCTAGTGTTATATGTGGCTTTTGCCGTGACAGGACCTAATGTTCGGTAGTTAGGGAAGAGTGACGTATAACAAGCTAGTGTTATAGATTCACTAGCGCCAAAACACAATTCCTCAAACACTGTTTACCGTTCGCACAGCAGCTCAGCCCCATGGATGTCTGTTATCTGATATCGTTAGTGGATGCCATCATCTTTTGCCACTAAAGAAAGCAATACTGGTGATGTGTCCTCTGCGTAGCAGAACGAAAATTACGTCAGTCCCGCACTTCCGGACGTATCGTCCGGTCATACTTCGGGAACATGAGTTAGTCTTCTGTACTAACCATCAAGGTTGTTCTGCATTTACTTCAAACAACACGATTAAGATTTTTGTTATCTTTGTGAACTTTTTTCTTAATCGTAACAGAGTGTCATAGTGACTGGGATTAGTATCTCTTTAACACTTCCATCTAAGAAAAATAAATACGAGTGCTACGCGGAAAGTAGCTTTTGTTATTATATTACAAAAACAACAGAATATTTAAATTCAGTTTACAAGAAAAACCTTGATACTACTTCTCTACCTAATCAGCATTCAGATTTAAGTATTTGTTCTATCTTTCAACAAGCTGACAAATTCCCGCAGATCAAATTCTGACCGTTGATTGTTTGGAATCCGATGAACACAGAGCGTGTGACATTCAAATTGTGTAGTCACAGTGTCATTCAGAGCACTTCGTTTAATCTGCGAAAATTTCCGACGGTTGAGATATCATGAAGCGCTGGTTTTCACAATTTTTTCTTCGAGTTTCTCTATCAGTTTGTTGATTACTGCAGACGGATGGACGCTTCTGTGATTATCTTGAACATTCGTCCATACACTGTTAAACAATACTGATGTACCGATTTAGCACAATAACGTTACACCACAGAGCATTTTGCTACTAAAAAGCGTATTGCAAAAGAGTTTTTTATATTTGGTGGGGTTCTCAATTAAAACGCTCACTTTGAACAGCTACTGTAGGCAAAATAGAAGCGACGTGGATTTATATCCATCGCAACTCTACGCACACTAGCCTACCAAGTTAATCACTCTAGCGCCTATTATCTCTCATGCTGTACGGAAATGGAAGATAGTCTGCGCATTGGCCCCGTAAATAACTAAATAAAAATGTGGGTAATCTTGGTCCTGTGCACGTGTCGTTAGGTGAAATCTGTCTAATATACCGCCACTCCAGCGATATGAAAAGCAACTCAGAAAGCGGCGGCGATAATATGTATGTAGCGGATAGCTGCTCTCGCCGTGGCCGACCATACGAGGTGCATTCAAGTTCTAAGGCATCCGATTTTTTTTCTAATTAACTACTCACCCGAAATCGATGAAACTGGCGTTACTTCTCGACGTAATCGCCCTGCAGACATACACATTTTTCACAACGCTGACGCCATGATTCCATGGCAGCGGCGAAGGCTTCTTTAGGAGTCTGTTTTGACCACTGGAAAATCGCTGAGGCAATAGCAGCACAGCTGGTGAATGTGCGGCCACGGAGAGTGTCTTTCATTGTTGCAAAAATCCAAAAGTCACTAGAAGCCAGGCCAGGTGAGTAGGGAGCATGAGGAATAACTTCAAAGTTGTTATCACGAAGAAACTGTTGCATAACATTAGCTCGATGTGCGGGTGCGTTGTCTTGGTGAAACAGCACACGCGCAGCCCTTCCCGGACATTTTTGTTCCAGTGCAGGAAGGAATTTGTTCTTCAAAACATTTTCTTAGGATGCACCTGTTACCGTAGTGCCCTTTGGAACGCAATTGGTAAGGATTACGCCCTCGCTGTCCCAGAACATGGACACCATCATTTTTTCAGCACTGGCAATTACCCGAAATTTTTTTGGTGGCGGTGAATCTGTGTGCTTACGTTGAGATGACTGGCGCTTTGATTCTGAATTGAAAAATGGCATCCACGTCTCATCCATTGCCACAACCGACGAAAAGAAAGTCCCATTCATGCTGTCGTTGCGCGTCAACATTTCTTGGCAACATGCCACACGGGCAGCCATGTGGTCGTCCATCAGCATTTGTGGCACCCACCTGGATGACACTTTTCGCATTTTCAGGTCGTCATGCAGGATTGTGTGCACAGAACCCACAGAAATGCCAACTGTGGAGGCGATCTGTTCAACAGTCATTCGGCGATCCCCCAAAACAATTCTCTCCACTTTCTCGATCATGTCGTCAGACCGGCTTGTGTGAGTCCGAGGTTATTTCGGTTTGTTGTTACACGATGTTCTGCCTTCATTAAACTGTCGCATCCATGAACGCACTTTCGACACATCCATAACTCCATCACCACATGTCTCCTTCAACTGTCGATGAATTTCAATTGGTTTCACACCACGCAAATTCAGAAAACGAATGATTGCACGCTGTTCAAGTAAGGAAAACGCGCCATTTTAAGTATTTAAAACAGTTCTCATTCTCGCCGCTGGCGGTAAAATTCCATCTGCCATACGGTGCTGCCATCTCTGGGACGTATTGACAATGAACGCGGCCTCATTTTAAAACAATGCGCATGTTTTTATCTCTTTCCAGTTCGGAGAAAAAAAATCGGAGGCCTTAGAACTTGAATGCACCTCGTATGTGTTACATCATATAGGCTCTACTCCATAGTAAATACCTGCACGATGATAGTTACCTTACGCCGAAATCTTTGTACGGTGAGCCTCAAACATAACTGTTGCGTCGTTTTCTCGATATGTAATTTGATCTGTGGCTCATTGTAGCTAGCGAGGAGCTGGAAGAAGTAAGGTGCTGGGTAAATGATCGAATAACATCTATGATTTATTCGTATATGTACTTTATTCTTCAATACCTCTGTAGCACGTATAAGAGCTTCAGTACATGCTACTAAGCAGGTAACAAAATTTCCCGTTTTTTGGCTCTTCGTTACCAAATTATCTTCTAATGAAGTTAATGTTTAGCCATCTGCTCAGACCAGATAGTGTGCCACAATTAAAAAATGTTACAAGAACAGTGGACAATGGTCAAAACATGTGCAAGTAAAATTCACGATATAAAGCCGAATCGATTTTACGAGGGCAGTTCAATAAGTAATGCAACACATTTTTTTTCTGAAACAGGGGTTGTTTCATTCAGCATTGAAATACACCAGGTTATTCCCCAATCTTTTAGCTACACAACACTATTTTTCAACGTAATCTCCATTCAATGCTACGGCCTTACGCCACCTTGAAATGAGGGCCTGTATGCCTGCACGGTACCATTCCACAGGTCGATGTCGGAGCCAACGTCGTACTGCATCAATAACTTCTTCATCATCCGCGTAGTGCCTCCCACGGATTGCGTCCTTCATTGGGCCAAACATATGGAAATCCGACGGTGCGAGATCGGGGCTGTAGGGTGCATGAGGAAGAACAGTCCACTGAAGTTTTGTGAGCTCCTCTCAGGTGCGAAGACTTGTGTGAGGTCTTGCGTTGTCATGAAGAAGGAGAAGTTCGTTCTGATTTTTATGCCTACGAACACGCTGAAGTCGTTTCTTCAATTTCTGAAGAGTAGCACAATACATTTCAGAGTTGATCGTTTGACCATGGGGAAGGACATCGAACAGAATAACCACTTCAGCGTCCCAGAAGACTGTAACCATGACTTTACCGGCTGAGGGTATGGCTTTAAACTTTTTCTTTGTAGGGGAGTGGGTGTGGCCCCACTCCATTGATTGCCGTTTTGTTTCAGGTTCGAAGTGATGAACCCAGGTTTCATCGCCTGTAACAATCTTTGACAAGAAATTGTCACCCTCAGCCACATGACGAGCAAGCAATTCCGCACAGATGGTTCTCCTTTGCTCTTTATGGTGTTCGGCTAGACAACGAGGGACCCAGCGGGAACAAACCTTTGAATATCCCAACTGGTGAACAATTGTGACAGCACTACCAACAGAGATGTCAAGTTGAGCACTGAGTTGTTTGATGGTGATCCGTCGATCATCTCGAACGAGTGTGTTCGCACGCTCCGCCATTGCAGGAGTCACAGCTGTGCACGGCCGGCCCGCACGCGGGAGATCAGACAGTCTTGCTTGACCTTGCGGCGACGATGACACACGCTTTGCCCAACGACTCACCGTGCTTTTGTCCACTGCCAGCTCACCGTAGACATTCTGCAAGCGCCTATGAATATCTGAGATGCCCTGGTTTTCCGCCAAAAGAAACTCGATCACTGCCCGTTGTTTGCAACGCACATCCGTTACAGAAGCCATTTTAACAGCTCCGTACAGCGCTGCCACCTGTCGGAAGTCAATGAAACTATACGAGACGAAGCGGGAATGTTTGAAAATATTCCACAAGAAATTTCCGGTTTTTTCAACCAAAATTGGCCGAGAAAAAAAAGTGTTGCATTACTTATTGAACTGCCCTCGTAGTAACAAGTCACGAGCACCAATAATTAATCTGAAACGGAATACTCTCACTATGAGAAAAGTGGGCAATGACAAGAACACGTACAAGTTGGCACTAATAATTAATATACTTTAAACATTGCAGCCCAGTCAACAATCGTGATAGTCTAATATATAACAACCTATGAGCCTCGATTGCGATAGTAAAAACCAACCTTTCCTAGGTTTCAGCCAAACAATTGAGCCTTCTTCAGAAGATATACCTGAATCTATAATTTGTCTAGAAGGCATGGTCTAGTTTTAATTTTATTTCTAGACATGTCCTGTTAGACAAATTATAGATTCAGGTATATCTTCTGAAGATATAGATTCAGGTATATCTTATTTGGCTGAAAACTAGGTAAAGCTTGGTTTCATTACCGCAATCGAGGCTGATAGTTTCTTAGACAAATTATAGATTCAGGTATATCATCTGTAGATAATAATTAACTTGAACCAGAACGCACACACTAACAGCAGACTGGTCTTAGTAGCAAGCAATGAGGAATTACAATTAATCTGAACCCAAACCCCACACAGTTCCAGTTAAGAAAGCCCAATATTAAGTAAACTGGGCAACGATGAAAGTTATACCAATTAATGCAGAAACGTCCAGCCAGCTTCCACTAACAGAATATCTGTAACGTAAATAGGTAAAACTCTTATTAGAATATACCACTTGCGCTCTTAGCAATTTAATAAAAATACTATGCAAATACAACTAGAACCAGAATGCGCAGTGGGCTCAAGTAAGACAAGTAAACTGAAGTCGTCTGCATGCTAAACACGCTTTACAGGCACAATTCACAATGTCGTGAATCGCCCACAACGCACAAGGCGTAAAGGCCAGAGTTGCACTGAAGTGTAAGTTAAAAACTAATTCACGAACTACCGTTAAACACGCCTTAGCAAGTGGGTCAACTGAAGAAAAGAGTATAAGCACCCTTCAGCACAAAATGAGACGCTCACCAAACAAGTCCATATGCTTCCACCACACCACGCTGCATGTGTATCTGCAGGTGTAAAACAACAGGAAGGAACGAAGGCCGTGTTTCCCGGCCAAGTGAATTTGGCAATACAGACTTCTGCTCAAAATACGACCCGGGTTCCGGCATTTGATTCCAGCCAGCAGATCCCACATAACTGCCTGTCTGAGCTGCTCTTGCTAGTCGTAAGCAACAATCGAGCCGATCCAGAGAGGCCTTAAGTCAACGCGCCAGACCGCTGCAGCCCACGACTCCTCGTTCTAGGAAACACGTTGGTCCATATCCCAACAGTTGAACTTTTCTTCAATCACTTATGACTTCTTCCAACATTCGGCTGGTGCTGAAATGTTCTGTACATACTTCGTAGCGTTGTGCACTCAGCTGGCAAACCTACGGCTATGTTCTCGTGAGACGGGTGCTTGCCTCCAGGATCGTGGGGAGGGGGAGGGGGATGGGGGTGCCACCCTGCAGCATCTGCATGGGAGAAGCTTTCAGCGACGCAGTGTCACCCCATTGAAAGCCGCTCTAGTGACACGGCTACTTGTACACAATAGGGAACGTCACGGCTAAATACAGTCGCACTAGTTGCCACGAGCTGTTCATTACAATGTCTCTCTTGGAAGGCGCATGAATAATAAAAGGTGCCGCAATGGCCGCCAGCGAGTCAAAATAACAAAGCAGCCTGCAGCCGGTTGACAAAAGGAAACAGCGGCCCCGTCTGAACGCATACAGCACGTCTGGACAGGCGCGCAGCGGAAGCTGCAATCCGTCTGCCTGGCAATGAGCACTCGTTCGTTAGGTCTCGTCTCGCGATGACAGAAAAAGTGAGCAAATGCGCATGCGTGTGACATTTGTGAGCAACTGAGTATGTATGCGTGCAGCGAGTAAGGAAAGTTGCTGCACCACTATTTATGGTAGAAACTGCAAGTAACGTAGGGCGTGTCATCTCAGTTGTACTCGATCCTGCACTGGCAACATTAACGTAGTCACTTGCGTCCGTGATCTTTTATACTAATTGATGTTGAGCATCAATAAAAAAAGTTCTGTGAAACCACTTTTATCTCGTAATACAAATAAAACTATCTATCAGGATGTTAACGACATCTGACGCCTTACAGATGTAGTCAGAATGGCCCTTGATATATAAGAAGTTAATGAGAAAAGTAATGAGAAGTTTTGCACCTGCGAAAGGTCTATACCAAAACAGGGCCGAAAAAACTCACAAATGAGGACAATCGAAGAAACGTCTTCGTTGATTTTCTTGAGGCGACTGCCAGTGACCGCTAATGGTTCAGTTGTGTGGTCCTGGCTTTTTGGGTACAGTCCTGAGACGAAGCGCCAAAGTGAGGAACGGCACAATGAGATATCTCCTCGACAGAAAAAAGCTCGAATGGTCGAATCAAAGATCAAAACAATGCTTATTTGCTTTATTGACAGTAGGGGTACCGTGCGTAAAGAATTTTTTCCTCCAGGACAAACTTTCAACCTAAAGTTTATCAAAGATGTCCTTGAAAGGCATGGAAAAGTGCGAATCGAGTGAGACCGGACATTGGACACAAGTTGGTGCTGCAGCATGACAACGCCCCATGTCACACGGCCAGTTCCATTGCTGAATTTTTAACCCTAAACGGCATTCCCGTTGTTCCTCATCCCCCCTATTCACCTGATCGATACTTGTTATTTTTTTCTTTTCCCGTAATTGGAAAATGTCATATAAGGACGTCATTTTGGAACTCTTCAAAAAAAAATGGCTCTGAGCACTATGGGACTTAACATCTATGGACATCAGTCCCCTAGAACTTAGAACTACTTAAACCTTACTAACGTAAGGACATCACACACATCCATGCACACATCCATGCCCGAGGCAGGATTCGAACCTGCGGCCGTAGCTGTCACGCGGTTCCAGACTGAAGCGCCTAGAACCGCACGGCCACACCGGCCGGCTTTGGAACTCTGTAGAACATTCAGGAGACTGTGGCCGACTTGTCAGAGGCCCCACCAGTTGAAGCCTTTCAGCGTTACTACAAACAACGACTCCGTCCGTGCATAGCTGCCGAAGTAAACTACTTTGAAGGGGACAATACTGTTGTTTGAACAAAAGAAAAACTTTAGTAGATAAAAAAATCAGTCGCATTACTTTTCTCACACACCTCGTATTCTCTCTCTTTCTTCTTCTCCCCCCCCCCCTCTCTCTCTCTTCTCTCTCTCTCTCTCTCCAGTTGTTTGGGACGTTAGGAAATGCTTATCAAGCACTGTCCTGCGTTACTAAACATTATGCATTGCGCTTAGAAGTCGTCCTGGTCGCAAGTTCTCTCAGGAGTGCTATGGCCTTCAGTGCCTGGACCTAGTCTCATCTTTGTATATCAATCGCGTCTCATCGATTCTGTGCTATAAATATCATTTCCACAAGGCATTCTCCAACATTACTTAAGTGCCAGATTTAAAGATGTCAATGGGGATTTTAACTGTTCCGTGTGAATACATTTACGAGTGTCAAAAATAACATTGGTAATTACTGCACAAATACTTCTGTCCATCACCATGGAACAAGAGCTAGACTCAACTTGCAATTACCAAGAGAAAATAAACATAAAAATCAATACAGCGTTTTCTCCCAACGAATAAAACTGTACACTAAATTAGCAAAAGAGATTAAAGAAATGGCAAAAATATACTTCTTTAAAAAGGCAGCTAAAACGTACCTGTTATACAATACATTTTATACACTGAAGGTTTACTTAGAAAAAAACAAAGTAGGAGTTTGGTAAAAAAAATTAAACAAATAAATAATTTTAACGATTATAAAACATCCAACATTCCGCATAACACTTTCACACTATGGTTTTTTCCTTCTTTCCTCCTTTTCTAGAAAAACGTAGCCCCAAGCTATGCATAGCACAAGACCAACACGTCTTCCTCTTTCTGAGCTCAACATCTCACTCATTGAAGAGGGATGCTGACTCAGTTTTTCAGAATAGCAAATGGGAAGCTGCGGCACAGGTACTGGCCCAGAGATCACCAGTGTGTCTGTGTGTGTTTGTGTGTTTAGCGAGTGAAGTGTTATGAAACAGTGTGTGTATAGTGTGTGCAGTGACTGATAGTGAGATATGAGTGAACTGTGTGGCATTACATTAATAAGTTATTTGTAAAAAAAAGTATTTTATATCAGGAGTAAATCTAATGATTATCTCCAACTAGAAGTGTGTGTATACGAATTAGCATATTTTAAATTGGTCTAAACTTGTAAATACTTGTAAATACTTTGACATGTCCTATATCCTTGTAGAAAGAGATCTATCGATGATTAAAGCTGCTTGTCCTACTACTACTACTACTACTACTACTACTACAAAAACGCTGTCGTCAATTGAAGATCTGTCTTCAGTGGTAAGACTGGAGCAAAACCTAAGACTTTAAGTAAGTGTGAAGATGTCAGAAGTAATTTTGATATCCCACAAATAACTACACTCGTGGAAATTGAAATAAGAACACCGTGAATTCATTGTCCCAGGAAGGGGAAACTTTATTGACACATTCCTGGGGTCAGATACATCACATGATTACACTGACAGAACCACAGGCACATAGACACAGGCAACAGAGCATGCACAATGTCGGCACTAGTACAGTGTATATCCACCTTTCGCAGCAATGCAGGCTGCTATTCTCCCATGGAGACGATCGTAGAGATGCTGGATGTAGTCCTGTGGAATGGCTTGCCATGCCATTTCCACCTGGCGCCTCAGTTGGACCAGCGTTCGTGCTGGACGTGCAGACCGCGTGAGACGACGCTTCATCCAGTCCCAAACATGCTCAATGGGGGACAGATCCGGAGATCTTGCTGGCCAGGGTAGTTGACTTACACCTTCTAGAGCACGTTGGGTGGCACGGGACACATGCGGACGTGCATTGTCCTGTTGGAACAGTAAGTTCCCTTGCCGGTCTAGGAATGTCTAGGAATGGTAGAACGATGGGTTCGATGACGGTTTGGATGTACCGTGCACTATTCAGTGTCCCCTCGACGATCACCAGTGGTGTACGGCCAGTGTAGGAGATCGCTCCCCACACCATGAGGCCGGGTGTTGGCCCTGTGTGCCTCGGTCGTATGCAGTCCTGATTGTGGCGCTCACCTGCACGGCGCCAAACACGCATACGACCATCATTGGCACCAAGGCAGAAGCGACTCTCATCGCTGAAGACGACACGTCTCCATTCGTCCCTCCATTCACGCCTGTCGCGACACCACTGGAGGCGGGCTGCACGATGTTGGGGCGTGAGCGGAAGACGGCCTAACGGTGCGCGGGACCGTAGCCCAGCTTCATGGAGACGGTTGCGAATGGTCCTCGCCGATACCCCAGGAGCAACAGTGTCCCTAATTTGCTGGGAAGTGGCGGTGCGGTCCCCTACGGCACTGCGTAGGATCCTACGGTCTTGGCGTGCATCCGTGCGTCGCTGCGGTCCGGTCCCAGGTCGACGGGCACGTGCACCTTCCGCCGACCACTGGCGACAACATCGATGTACTGTGGAGACCTCACGCCCCACGTGTTGAGCAATTCGGCGGTACGTCCACCCGGCCTCCCGCATGCCCACTATACGCCCTCGCTCAAAGTCAGTCACCTGCACATACGGTTCACGTCCACGCTGTCGCGGCATGCTACCAGTGTTAAAGACTGCGATGGAGCTCCGTATGCCACGGCAAACTGGCTGACACTGACGGCGGCGGTGCACAAATGCTGCGCAGCTAGCGCCATTCGACGGCCAACACCGCGGTTCCTGGTGTGTCCGCTGTGCCGTGCGTGTGATCATTGCTTGTACAGCCCTCTCGCAGTGTCCGGAGCAAGTATGGTGGGTCTGACACACCGGTGTCAATGTGTTCTTTTTCCATTTCCAGGAGTGTAATTCCGATTTCCCTGAAAAACTGCCTCCTGTTCTTCTCGACGGTATCCCAACAACGTAACCGAGAACGCTGTAGAACTAATTTTTTGCATGTACATCTTAGCAGGGCTGTGAGTACTTAAGCCCAGTTGGGATGATTGCGGCCATACAAGTCACGTAACTTCCATATACTGTGTCTTCTTCATCGGCTCCTCAGCGTGCATGAGATTCAGTATTTCGGATCAGAGATAAATTAAGTGTCTCACCCTAATCCCAAGACAAGGTCTCACTTACCTAGTACTCTCGGCCATCCATAAAACAAAAACTTTCGCTGACTTATTTTCTATTACTGCTGTCCGCCTATGGAATACACTACACTGAAATCTGCATACCAATGTGCTGTTCTATTTCAGAAAACGGAGAGCACGTTCTTCTGTCAACTTTATTACTTTTCCTTTACAAATTATTACGTCTATGTCTTTATGCGAAGGTAATGCAAAATATGAAGCATGCTTGGTCTTACGTCATGCGCTTCAGTCTGGAATCGCGCGACTGCTACGTTCGTAGGTTCGAATCCTGCCTCGGGCATGGATGTGTGTGATGTCCTTAGATTAGTTAGGTTTAAGTAGTTCTAAGCTCTAACGGACTGATGACCTCAGATGTTAAGTCCCGTAGTGCTCAAAACCATTTGAACCATTCATCTTGCTAGGATAAGTAGATCAATATACGAGGGAAGACCGGGTGTTATAGTGACTAAATCATCGTTCATCGCTCTGAAGTAATTCGCAACAACCATCAGTCACCAACATTATATCAGTCGGAAGTAATTTAAAAAAAAATCACGTAAATCGTAAAACTGAAACATTTTTGCAAGTGTCCTAAGAAATTTACAAAAAATATAGTTTGCAAAAATCTCTTCCTATCGTAGCGTCCTTTTTGAATTTGAATCGTCTGTCGCTCTGTGGGATAATTTACAGTTGCCACCACTCACCAGTCTTCCTTCAGTTGGGAGTGATTTTATAACAGGTAATCACATGAATACAATTGCCAGACTGACATTTACTGCGACTATCCTAAACAAGTGTAATTACTTCACAAATGGAATTGTTTGCAAAACGCTTTTTCTGGCGTAGAGTCATTCTTTAACCTGAGACACGAACTAAGCTGTATTCAGAACAGATAACCAAATCAGCTGAAATTTGTCGTGGGATTAGTTGTTCAACACGAGAGGATCTTAGTAAAGCTCAAAAAACTCCATGAAAGGCAGTACCGGAATTACTTTGTGCATCACGAGGGTCACTTGAAATGTCAGAAAACATGATTCTGCAGTATCTATGGCATAAATACTGTGTAGGTTTCATGTGTAGTTGGAGAATCTCTAACCTTCACCCGTGAGTACAACGGGATTGGCGAAGTATTTTCCATATAGAGATGAAATAGCACCGCAGTTATAAATAAATCTAGAAAACAATGTGTTGCAAAGCATAAAGCTGTTACCTCTTACACATCTGCTGCTTTATTTTTGAGTAAGTTGGTCTGCTATTGAGTCTGGTCAAGCTAGTTGTAACCTCGTGGCCATTTTCAAATGATACTTAAACGAGCATGCTTCACTTTTGCAACAGGCAATACCATTTGATGCGTATCTGTCAGAAGTACTCAAATGGAATAAACAGGTGACTCCATTATACAAGTGAAGGGAACGAGAAGAACTACTATGAGCACATCGTTTCCGCATGCTATAAAAAAAGGAAGAGAATGTCATGTATCGTTTAACAACCCAATATAGCATCGAGGAAGATAATGTTGTTCGTAGCGTGCATATACTGTCGTAACTATGGGTATTTGTCACGTATATGTATAAGATGATTAGATCTTTTACATGAATGACGCATGCATGTGACACATTGTAAATTGCCACAAGGTGGAAACTAGCCAGGTGTGATGAAATAAGCTACCTGACTCAGGAGTAAAGCAGCCTACGTGGAAGAAGTTCATTATACGCAAGATTTTTGGAGGTGGATGCAAAGACCTAGGGAAGAATTGTACCGGAACATGAGAACAATATCCGGGGAAATCAGACTCAAAAGGGCAAGGTTTCCCGGGCATGTAGTTAGGATGAGTATGGACAGAATGACGAAGAGAGTGTGGGAAACAACAGGGAGGACAAGGGGAAAGACAGGAACCAAGTGGATTGTTGAACTTCGGAAGGACTGGTTGGAATTGGGGATCAAGGTCGAAGGAAAGGAAAATTGGAGGAACAAATATACACCGACAAATATGCCGGAGATCAATGACAGAAGAATACAGGAAAAGATTAGAATGTCACCAGTGGAGCCGCCAGGAGAAACGAAAACTGAAGATCTCGGAAGAAGAGCGGGAGAGGAGAAGAGAAAGAATGAAGAGGTTCTGGGAGAAGAAGAGGAAAATGCAGTCCACGAAGGGGCTACCCGTGGTCCTACAGAGGCCGGAACACAATAAGAAGAAGAAGGAGAAGAAGAAGAAGATTTATGGAGTCTGTGGAATCCAGCAGAAGAAAACTATAGTAAAATCTGGTGACATTTGTAATTTCAACTTCAGTGTTATATGTCTTTAAATACATGCGTTTCAAGAGAGTTTTTCGAAGAAAATCCAATATAGTGAACTGTCAAAAACTCTCGGTTGAGTAATAGCCCCCTCCCTTGCACCATTCTCCCGTAGCTTATCTGGAACAATGAGTCAGCGGTAATATAGATCCAAAGAATCGGGTGGCATTTCCGAAAGATATATTCACATATCGTGCTTCTAAGTGTCTAAGTGTCAGAGGTGGTCATATGTGGACCTTATGATGATATCTCAAAAATTTAGCAAACATATTCGACGAAATCCTTCAGTATCCTTCAAACCACTCTCGAAACTCTTAACTCGACGATTACGTCATGTTTCAACCTGCAAAATAATATTGTTTTTCCGTTAAATGAACAAAATCAAAACTTAGTAACTAAAATTTATGTTTACGTTTAGTGGCTCTTTGAGTTATAGTTTTAAAGGAAGCTATCCACAAATCCATACAAACGTGCCACAACATTTCTGCATTGCATGCTGCGCTCTACTTCCATGAACTATTCTGAAACCTTTCTATTGGCTTGTATCGAAACAATGTTTTTATTTTCATGTAGAACTACATTTTTGTATTGATTCTAGAAGAAATGAATGAGTTTCAGCGCTGATGAGGCGATGGTTTCGAAAGAGTGCTTCCAGTCAGAAAATTTCAGTCTCTGTTCTGCAGCTAAATCATCTAACTATTTGTTCATATTTGAAAGTGATGTCCTTAACAGCTACTCTCGGTGCATCCTTGTCACGTGGATTGAGGAATGTTGGATCTCATAAAAATTACTTCTATACGTACACATACAAGAATCGAGCTGAAGGAATTTCGTAGTGCGCTGCCTAGTAATGAATGTTTCAAGAGAAATAAGTACTGTTGTGCCTGTGTGGTTTGGTGGACAAGAAATGTTCATGTAGATTTGGTAGTTATTGACTTGCTGTTGTTGTCTTCATACCGGAGACAGACTTGACGCAGCTCTTCATGCTACTTTATCTTGTGCAAGCCTCTTCATCTCCGAGTAACTACTGCAACCTACATCCTTCTCAATCCGCTTACTGTATCCATCTATTGGTCTCCCTCTACGATTTTTACCCTCCATATTTCCCTCCAATACTGAACTGGTGAACCCTTGATGCTTTCGACTGTCTCCTACCAACCGATCCTTTCTTTTAGTCGGGTTGTACCACAAATTTATTTTCTCACCAATTCTGTTCAGCACCTCCACATTATTTTTAGGCGATCTACCTATCTAATCTTCAGCTCTCTTCTGTAGCGCCACATTTCAAATGCTTCTATTCTCTTTTTACCTAAACTGTTTATCGTCCATGTTTCACTTCCATACATGGCTACACACCATGAAAATAGTTTCGTAATATACTTCATGACACTTAAATCTATGCCCAATTTCCCTTATTCAGAAACGCTTTCTTTGCCACTGCCAGTCTACATTTTACACCGTCTCTACTTCGACCGCCATCAGTAATTTTGCTGCCCAAATAGCTAAACTCATCTACTACTTTGAGTGCCTCGTTTCCTAATCTAATTCCCTCGGCATCAACAGATTTAATTAGGCTACATTCCATTACCCTCGTTTTGCTTTTGTTTATGTTCATCTTATATCCTCCTTTCAAGAGACTGTCCATTCTATTCAACTGCTCTTCCAAGTTCTTTGCTATCTCTGATAGAATTACAATGTCATCGGCAAACCTCAAAGTTTTTATTTCTTCAACCTGAACTTTAATTCGTACTACAAATTTTTCTTTTTTTTTTTTTTTCTTGCTTTACTACTTGCTCTATGTACAGATGGAATAACATCGGGGATAGGCTACATCCCTGCCTCACTCCCTTCTCAACCATTGTTTCCCTTTCATGCCCTTCGACTCTTATAACTACTGTCTGGTTTCTGTACAAATTGTAAATAGCTTTTCAATCCCTGACACCTTTAGAATTTGAGAGAGAAGATTCCAGTCAACATTGTCAAAAGCTTTTTTAAGTCTACAAAAGTTAGAAACATAGGTTTGCCTTTCCCTATCTTTTAAGAGAAGTCGTAGGGTCAGTATTGCCTCGCAGTGTTTCTACCATTCTCCAGAATCCAAATTAATCTTTCCCGAGGTCGGTTTCTACCAGTTCTTCCATCCATCTGCAAATAATTCCTGTCAGTATTTTGCAACCGTTACTTATAAAACAGATAGTTCGGTTATTTTCACACCTGTGAGCACCTGCTTTTTTGAAATTGGAATTATTATATTCTTCTTTAAGTCTGAATGTATTTCACCTGTCTCACACATCTTGCTCATCAGATGGTAGAGTTTTGTCTGGGTTGGCTCTCCCAAGGCTATCAGTAGTTTTAACGGAATGTTGTCTACTCTGGGGGCCTTGTTTCGGGTTAGGTCTTTCAGTGCTCTGTCAAGTTCTTCAGCGGTATTATATCCCACGTCTCATCTTCATCTGCGTCCTCTTCCATTCCCAGAATATTGCTCTCAAGTACCTCTGCCTTGTATGGCCCTTTACATAATCGTTCCACCTGTTTGCTTTCTCTTCTTTGCTTAGGACTGGTTTTCAATCTCCAAAGGTCTCTTTAATTTTCTGTAGGCGGCACATCTGTCCTTCCCCTAGTGACATGTGCTTCTAAATCTTTACATTTGTTCTCTAACCATTCCTGCTTAGCCATTTTGCACTTTCTGTCAATCTCATATTTTAGACGTTTGTATATCCTTTACTGCATTTTTGTATTTTCTCCTTTCATCAATTAAATTCTATATCACTTGTGCTACCCAAGGTTTTGTACTAGACCTCGTCTTTTTACCTACTTCTGCTGCCTTCACTATTTCATCTCCCAAAGCCACCCTTTATTATTCTACTATATTCCCTTCTCCTTTCCTTGTCAATCGTTCCTTAATGCTCCCTATGAAACTCTCAATCTCTTGTTCTTTCAGCTTACTCAGGTCCTATCGCCTTAAATTCCTATCTTTTAGCAATTTCATCAGTTTTAGCCTACAGTTCATAATCAATAAATAGTGGTCAGAGACCACATCTGCCCCTGGAAACGTCTGACAATTTAAAACCTGGCTCCTAAATCTCTTTCTTATTATTACGTAATCAATGTGAAACCATTTGGTGTCTCCAGGTCTCTTACACGTATACGTCTTCTTTCATGATTCTTGAACAAAGTGTTAGCTATGGTTAAATTATGCTCTGTGCAAAATTCTACCTGGCGTCTTACTATTTCATTCCTTTCCTTCAATCCATATTCACATACTATTTTTCCTTCTCTTACTTATGCTGCTATCGAATTCCAGTCCCCCAAGGCTATTACGTTCTCGTCTCCCTTAACTATCTGAACGATTTCTTTTAGCTCATCACACAAATCTTCAGTCTTTTCATCATATACGGAGCTAGTTGGCATGTAAACTTGTACTACTGTGGTTGTTGTGGGTTTCGTGTCTATCTTGGCCATAATAATGCATTCACTGTGCTGTTCATAGTAGCCTATCCGAATTCGTATATTTGTATTCATTGGCCGGCCGCGGTGGTCTCGCGGTTCTAGGCGCGCAGTCCGGAACCGTGCGACTGCTACGGTCGCAGGTTCGAATCCTGCCTCAGGCATGGCTGTGTGTGATGTCCTTAGGTTAGTTAGGTTTAAGTAGTTCTAAGTTCTAGGGGACTGATGACCACAGCAGTTGAGTCCCATAGTGCTCAGAGCCATTGAACCATTTTGTATTCATTATTAAACCAACTCCTGCCTTATACTTATTGGATT
The DNA here is from genome assembly GCF_023898315.1 of Schistocerca nitens. Lineage (NCBI taxonomy): Eukaryota > Metazoa > Arthropoda > Insecta > Orthoptera > Acrididae > Schistocerca > Schistocerca nitens. The sequence goes on along the minus strand of NC_064614.1, from coordinate 996,300,325 downwards.
TTGTATTTATAACCTTGTATTCACCTGATCAGAAGTCCTGTTCCTCCTGTCACCGAACTTCGCTAGCTCCCACTATATCTGACTTTAACCTATCCATTTCCCTTTTCAAATTTTTCAGATTAAGGGATCTGCATTGCATGGTCCGATCAGTAGAATGCCAAGTTTGTTTCTCTTGATAACGACATCCTCTTGAGTAGTACTCGTCCGGAGATCCGAGGGTGAACTGTTTTACCTCCGGAATATTTTACCCAAGAGGTTACCATCTTAATTTTACCATACAGCAGAGTACCATTCCCTCGGGAAAAATTACGCCTGCAGTTTCTCCTTGCTTTCAGCCGTTCACAGTACCAGTACAGCAAGGCCGTTTTGGTTGATGTTACGCTGCCAGATTAGTCAATCATCCAGACTGTTGCCACTGCAACTACTGAAAAGGCTGCTGCTCCTTTGCCCTTCTTCACGAACCACACATTAGTCTGCCCTCTCATCAGATAACCCCCGTTGCGCTTGCACCTACGGATGGCTATCTGTATCGCTGAGGCACGCAAGAAGCCCCACCAGTGGCAAGGTCCATGGTTAATGGGGAGAGGGGTGGGGGAGATTTGGTAGAACAAGAGAGAATACCTATTCTCTTAAGTGTGCAACGTAATAATTAATCACTTGACAAGGAGAATTACTTCTTGAATAAGAAATAAACAGTACTGAAAACAAAATTTCTTCTAGTGGAATAACAGTAATGTTCATTGGGAAGCCAAACGCCTTCTGGTAAGAACGAATAAACATCAGTATTGTCTGATGACTGAAGGCCTTTAGAAAGAAAAGAAACACTGTAGAAAACGCCGCTATTTGGTAAGTAGACAATACAATATGCTAGCCAAAGACCAAGACCAATGGGTCAGCTCAAAATAAAAAATTTTGTACTGTTAGACACAGTACGAGTTAAAGTCCCAGAAGGACACTTGCATTTCAAAGTTCCAGTATAATGAACCACAATGAAGTCAGGAGTAGCAACAAAGACAAGAAATGTTACAAGTACACTGGCTAATCGCTAACATGAAATACGGCGTCGTCTTTGCGATGTCTCCAGAGTACGCTTCCGACTAATGGAATGCGACTGCATTTGGCACCTGGCGCAGGAAGCCAAATCGGAGTGAACTGCTGATTGTGGGTTGCAAGCTGGCCTAAATACAGCCTGGGCACTGGGACACCATAGACACTACTTTCAGTTACTTGGCCCGCGGAAAAGAAAAGTTCCTCGGGGCTAGTGACTATCGGAGTCTGGAATGCCACCTGATGGCCGGGCGGGTCGTGAACAAGTTGCGTCTGCCTGTGGGAAGTACCTGCTATTATCTCAACTGAACGTATGTACTGCCTTTTAATACACTACTGGTCATTAATATTCCAACACCACGAAGATGACGTGCTATAGAGGCGAAATTTAACCGACAGGAAGAAGATGCTGTGATATACAAATGATTAGCTTTTCAAATCATTCATACAAGGTTGGCGCCGGTGGCGACACCTACAACGTGCTGACACGAGGAAAGTTTCTAACCGATTCCTCATACACAAACAGCAGTGACCGGCGTTGCCTGGTGAAACGTTGTTGTGATGCCTCGTGTAACGAGGAGAAATGTGTACCATCACGTTTCCAACTTTGATAAAGGTCGGATTGTAGCCTATCGCGATTGGGGTTTATCGTATCGCGACATTGCTGCTCGCGTTGGTCGAGATCCAATGACTGTTAGCAGAATATGGAATCGGTTGATTCAGTAGGGTAATACGGAACGCCGTGCTGGATCCCAACGGCCTCGTATCACTAGCAGTCGAGATGACAGCCATCTTATCCACATGGCTGTAAAGGATCGTGCAGCCACGTCTCGATCCCTGAGTCAAAAGATGGGGACGTTTCCAAGACAACAAACATCTGCACGAACAGTTCGACGGCGTTTGCAGCAGCATGGACTATCTACTCGGAGACCATGGCTGCGGTTACCCTTGACGCTGCATAACAGACAGGAGCGCCTGCGATGGTGTACTCAACGACGAACCTGGGTGCAGAAATGGCAAAACGTCGTTTTCTCGGATGAATCCATGTTCTGTTTACAGCATCATGATGGTCGCATCCGTGTTTGGCGACATCGCGGTGAACGCACATTGGAAGCGTGTATTCGTCATCGCCATACTGGCGTATCACCCGGCGTGATGGTATGGGGTGCCATTGGTTATACGTCTCGGTCACCTCTTGTTCAGTTTGACGGCACTTTGAACAGTGGACGTTACATTTCAGATGTGTTACGACCCGTGGCTCTACCCTTTAGTCGATCACTGCGAATCCCTACATTTCAGCAGGATAATGCACGACCGCGTGTTGCAGGTCATGTACGGGCCTTTCTGAATACAGAAAATGTTCGACTGCTGCCCTGGCCAGCACATTCTCCAGATCTCTCACCACTTGAAAACGTTTGGTCAATGGTGGCCGAGCAACTGGCTCGTCACAATACGCCAGCCACTACTCTTGATGAACTGTGGTATCGTGTTGAAGCTGCATGGGCAGCCGTACTTGTACACGCCATCCAAGCTCTGTTTGACTCAATGCCCAGGCGTATCAAGGCCTTTATTACTGCCAGATGTGGTTGTTCTGGGTGCTGATTTCTCAGGATCTATGGACCCAAATTGCGTGAAAATGTAATCACATGTCAGTTTTAGTCTAATATATTTGTTCAATGAATACCCGTTTATCATCTGAATTTCTTCTTGGTGTAGGAATTTTAATGGCCTGTAGTGTATTGTTCGTCAATAGTATTTAAAATACAGTGTTGATGTGATGAAAGGCCTCGAATATGGAACAGTAGCTACTACCAACTTACTTATCCAGGAGCGTAAAGCTGTAGACCAATATGCATGATTCGAACCGGTCTAGTATTCCCATCATGCAATAGTAAACATCTTCCAAAGAAGCAGTGTGTTTTCGTCATTTATCAGATTCTTATCTAATAGCAACAAGATCAATACCGGTTCAAAAAATTGACGCCCCCAACGCTTCCATAGGGGTTACAGAAGCAATATGGAAACAATATTTATCTGTCTCTCTGCCACTACCCTGCTTCTTCCAACTAGTGGAGATCGATAGGGATGGTAGCAAGAGGTACACCCTCGCACTGTTAGGGACACATGTGAGAAACGGAAACTGAATGGGTGCATCGATGATCAGAGCATCACAGGACGCACGAGATAACGCGTTATTTCATCAACGAATGTGTGTATTTTATAGACAACAATAAAGAGACAGATCAGATCAGCTCTCATAAAGCGGTCTGTCTACAGAATTAGACATAATACGCTCCAAAATTGATACTTCGGTTTCGTTATTTGAAGGTAGCAATGCTATACTTTAACTCAAATACGAGGCCCAGAAACTTACCGTTTAAAGGAGATGACAACATTTCGTAGAAACAGAGTTTCTTATTATTTAAAACAGAATTCTAAAGTTCAAAAGAAACACGAACGGGTTTATCGGTTGAAATATTAAAAATGGTCTTCTGTGCCCCTTATTTCAGGCTTCTAATTGTCACTAATAAATGTCTGGCGCTGGTTCCGAATCTGATGGACGATATGAAGAATATGAGTCCAACGGCGGGTGAAATTGCAATGGCTCCTTCAGCTCTTTTCTTACAGAAGTAAGAGGGCATATAAATGACGCTGTTTCGTGGCAGGCAGAACCTCAGAGTGCCCCTGCTTACGACGTGAGAAGTCGTTAAGACCGGGTGTTGGGCGGCCTTCTATGTGCTGCCCTGAACTCCCCACCAGTGCCATCCCAGAAAGTCCCAGAAAGCAGCACTGCAAGGCTTTTCTTTTTCTTCCTTCTCCACGGCAATAGGGCGTGTTAGCGCGCCCTTTGTCTGCGCAACGTATCGTAACTTTGGTTTTGAGGTCGCAGCCAAGGTATTCCCACGTTCTGTGTTGATCTAGTCTTATAAAACGATACGTTAATGAATGCAGTGATAAAAACTTGGGAACCCTCACAAAATCTATTTTGGTATCGCGTTAGCGTTTAACGATCCACCACAGCAAAGTCGTTAAAGGCAGAAGGACAGTTGAATTTCGACCTTGCACAGGAAGAGCTAGATGCTCAGCTTGGTCGTGGAGGGAACAGTGATTTGAGCCAGCCTATTCTGGAAGAAGATATTAACATTTTACTATTTCAAATTTCTTGGTAATGTACATTAAAGCGTTCCTCCAGTATCGAGGTCCATAGCTACCATACAGTTTGTCTTACGAGCCCATAGTTCGCTGAACGTGAAAACTTCGGTACATACTTAATACACGATCAGCGTAGTGATTAGGGCGTTCATATGAAATTACATAAACACAACAGTAAGTTGTCAAATATGTTTAAATAATTGTAACTCCATTCTTTGAGAATTTCTCTTGACAGCTTAGGAAGATAATACCAAACAATTACATATTGCTCGCACGAAAGATAGAAAATGTTTGGAAGAAGAAAGTAGCAAGTATGAGGAATGCACTGATCTACAGTATCTTGTCACGTCCGTATAGAATGTGTATGTTATTATAGTACGTATAACAGTGATTTAGCCACAGGGAACAATAAAAAATTAAAGAAACTGTTGGTTGTATGACTATGGACATTCTAGTACACCCCTTAGCCTTGGATTAGCATTTAGAAGTACTGGCTTCAGGAACCGGTGAGTGCATTTTTGCCAATGTGTGGGGGCTGCCTATGTGCAGATGGAATGTCTTCACAAAGGAATGACGTCACAATTCAATTCGGTGGCAAATTTCTACTTGAAAGAGGTATTGAACCTCCTGATATCACTGACGTCAAAGCCACCCCGTCCCTACCTTCTCTTCTCCCCCTACTCCTACCCTTCCTCTCTAGCCAACCACAGCTAGTATGATAATTGGGCAGCCAGTTGCGTAAAAATGGTGCCATGTTCGAAGATATGTAGTAAAAAATTATAATCATGTACACTATTGAAATTCAGTGCGCACATACACACACACACACACACACACACACACACACACACACACACACACACAGGCATTGCTGTATTTCCACTTCTGTGTTATGTGTTTGCTCGTTTTGTGTAAAATACATGTCAAGAAAAGCGGTGAGAGAAAAATACATAAAAGAACTGAATAGCAATAGAAAGAGGCGTACACAAGTTTGTTAACTGTTCACGTGCTGCCATGGTTAAATTATACAGACATGGCAAACTGGCGCTTTCAAAAACCGTTTCCGAGGCAACTGTGGTACACGATAGTTCATAAATGACAAGAGTGAATGACGGCTGCGGAGATATGCCCACATGGGGCACCCTCTATTTCATAATGACAGTGCCATACCAAACACGAGAGCTTCGTCACATTGAACAATCCGACGGCTTCGGTTCACGGTCATCGCTCATCCTCGACACAATCACGACTTGTCGACATTCGATTTTCATCTGTTTCCAAAACTTAAAGAACTCCTTCGAGGACTTGGATGATGAAGCAGTGCAAGAAGAGCTGAGGTTGTGGATTCGTCAACAAAGTCACACTTTCTACAGTGACGGTATCAACAAACTTTTATTGGGAGGAATGTGTTTGTCACGAGGATGACTGTTGAGATATAAATATGTTGACGTGAAAAATAAAGATGTGGAATGTTAATAAAGTTTGTTTTACTTAAAAACCTTTAGGAGTTCTTACATAAAAAAATTGGGAGAATTATTTTTCAGCAAGCTCTCATATCTTTAAGTTTGTAAAGTGCTCCTTGCTCAATGGTATGCATTGTGAGTCTTCTCTTTCAAATACTACTCATACTGCAACGTCTGGGAAGAAATTAATGACCGTGAAGATCGCTTTAACCAGAGTTCCCAGTTACACAGACTCTTTGTATATCTTTCCATTTCAGGACAACGATGAAAACGAACAACTACAAAAATCCGTAATTCATATCCCATTTAGTAAAAGCAACAAAAAAACTTTACTCGTTTCAATTTCTGTTGAAACCTGGTCATACACTCGATGAATGTACACTTGTATGATAAAGTAACGTAGGCACAATCTAATAACTTACTTGAGAGTTTTCAGACCATCGTCTGCAGGATGGTTATAAGTTGCTTGACTCAAATGGCAGAATAGGCTGTCGGAATACTGACAGTAAAATTTTTCATTCTGCACAATGCTCCTGTTCTAGGGTCTGCCACCGGAATTCGATGCATATCTGGGTGACGCTCTCGCGTTGATTGAACGCACCGGCCAAAAAACGAACAGCTAATGCCTGCCGGTGTGGACGAGCGGTTCTAGGCCGTTCAGTCTGGAACCGCGCGACCGCTACGGTTGCAGGTTCGAATCCTGCCTCGGGCATGGATGTGTGTGATGTCCTTAGGTTAGCTAGAATTAAGTAGTTCTAAGTTCTATGGGGCTGATGACCTCAGATGTTAAGTCCGATAGTGCTCAGAGCCATTTGAACCATATTTTTTAACAGCTACTGTTTGAATTTTCTCTGCATCCACCAATAACCCTAGTGGGTAGTCCTAGACTGCCGAGCACCCGTCAAGAACTCAAGGATCGGTCGAAGAAGAGTTTACTTCATCGCGAACCTCACTGTAGCATATTTCTTTCCTACAACAAGCATTCTTTGGTCATTCAGTTTCATAAAACAAAAAACAAAAAAACAAAAAAAGAGTTTTCAAATGTTTGTGAGTTTTATGGGACTTAACTGCTAAGGTCATCAGTCCCTAAGCTTACACACTACTTAACCTAAATTATCTTAGGACACACACCCATACCCGAGGGAGGACTCGAACGTCCGCCGGGATCAGCCGCACAGTCCACGACTGCTGCGCACTAGAACTTTCGGCTAATCCCGCGCGGCAGTTTCATAGCTCTTCAGACATAATGTCATTACCAAAGCAAAAGATATACTACGAAGGACAGAATACAGTTATTTTTTTTTATAAAAACTGTTTGTTATTTGAACTAAAAACGAGCAAGTAAGTTATCTGACAGATGTTCAAATGGCTCTAAGCACTATGGGACTCGGCTGCTGAGGTCATTAGTCCCCTAGAACTTAGAACTAGTTAAACTTAACTAACCTACGGGCATCACACACATCCATGCCCGAGGCAGGATTCGAACCTGCGACCGTAGCGGTCGCGCGGTTCCAGACTGCAGATGTATTTACAAAATAGTTTGTCTTAGGACGCTGATGTTATCGACTGGTAACACAAGTTCTCGGAGTGGTGTGTGGTTTTTTCCGTGAGTTTAGTTGTTACACACTTCTTGTTAAAAACTTCTGATGCCTCTTTGGCACTGACTGCATCGGTACACAGTATCATGTTTGGATAATGTGCTGCGAAGATTAGGGAACTCAGTTTTGTACTAAGGATACGGGCACCAAATTCTTCCGCTCTTGATGCTTATACTTCTTACGGACAAAACAAAATACTCCGGGAAACTATAAATTCCTGCTGTTGTTCCAGAATGGGGGCGATCACCAGTGTAGCAAAGTCAGAAGCAAAACTTCAAACAGCTGAGGTCACTAGTGAAACATTTATTTCGGTAACCGATTTTGGCAAGACTACATTACCATCTTCGGATCTTACGCTCTACAAATTCATTTAAGCTGTAGACCAGCTCGGTAATATTACTGAAATCGATTACCGAAATAAATGCTTTATCAGTGATCTTGGCTTTTTGTTCTTCTGAGTGTATTATTGCAGGAAATGCCAGACGTGTAGAGAACACTGAGTAGCTTACAGCTGGATATCACTCAGCTGTTCATCGTGACATTAGGTTGAGATCAGTACAAGCATTGCATCAAGACATTCTTTGGAAGATTGAGATAATGTACTGATAAAAGGTTTCTTCTTCCATTTGCATCATTATCAAAAGCGACACATACATGAATAACTGGTGAAAGGAATGGAAAAAGAAACGGGATGCGAGAAAGATAGGAAGGAAATAATGACTTCGAGCCACAGAGGACATTGCAACAATGCAAAGGCGAGAGTTGAACATTTGTGCCGGACCAGGACTCGAAACGAAATGCTCCGTTTCTCTAAAACGGTTGCTTTTCCCGCGTCGGCCATCCGGACAAGCTTTCCGGCAGACCCATGTTCCATCTTCCCGCTCGCCGCACCGCACAAGACCCGTGTCCTTAAAGCTCCTAGTAGTGCCCGTAGGACTTTGGACGATGGTTGTGATCTGCACTGAAACTTTTTCATCAGACAGACCGTAGAATTGTAGATATGAGTAGTGTCTGTTCTGCTTGACATGTCCGACAGAACAGACACCACTTATATATACACTCCTGGAAATTGAAATAAGAACACCGTGAATTCATTGTCCCAGGAAGGGGAAACTTTATTGACACATTCCTGGGGTCAGATACATCACATGATCACACTGACAGAACCACAGGCACATAGACACAGGCAACAGAGCATGCACAATGTCGGCACTAGTACAGTGTATATCCACCTTTCGCAGCAATGCAGGCTGCTATTCTCCCATGGAGACGATCGTAGAGATGGTGGATGTAGTCCTATGGAACGGCTTGCCATGCCATTTCCACCTGGCGCCTCAGTTGGACCAGCGTTCGTGCTAGACGTGCAGACCGCGTGAGACGACGCTTCATCCAGTCCCAAACATGCTCAATGGGGGACAGATCCGGAGATCTTGCTGGCCAGGGTAGTTGACTTACACCCTCTAGAGCACGTTGGGTGGCACGGGATACATGCGGACGTGCATTGTCCTGTTGGAACAGCTAGTTCCCTTGCCGGTCTAGGAATGGTAGAACGATGGGTTCGATGACGGTTTGGATGTACCGTGCACTATTCAGTGTCCCCTCGACGATCACCAGTGGTGTACGGCCAGTGTAGGAGATCGCTCCCCACACCATGATGCCGGGTGTTGGCCCTGTGTGCCTCGGTCGTATGCAGTCCTGATTGTGGCGCTCACCTGCACGGCGCCAAACACGCATACGACCATCATTGGCACCAAGGCAGAAGCGACTCTCATCGCTGAAGACGACACGTCTCCATTCGTCCCTCCATTCACGCCTGTCGCGACACCACTGGAGGCGGGCTGCACGATGTTGGGGCGTGAGCGGAAGACGGCCTAACGGTGTGCGGGACCGTAGCCCAGCTTCATGGAGACGGTTGCGAATGGTCCTCGCCGATACCCCAGGAGCAACAGTGTCCCTAATTTGCTGGGAAGTGGCGGTGCGGTCCCCTACGGCACTGCGTAGGATCCTACGGTCTTGGCGTGCATCCGTGCGTCGCTGCGGTCCGGTCCCAGGTCGACGGGCACGTGCACCTTCCGCCGACCACTGGCGACAACATCGATGTACTGTGGAGACCTCACGCCCCACGTGTTGAGCAATTCGGCGGTACGTCCACCCGGCCTCCCGCATGCCCACTATACGCCCTCGCTCAAAGTCCGTCAACTGCACATACGGTTCACGTCCACGCTGTCACGGCATGCTACCAGTGTTAAAGACTGCGATGGAGCTCCGTATGCCACGGCAAACTGGCTGACACTGACGGCGGCGGTGCACAAATGCTGCGCAGCTAGCGCCATTCGACGGCCAACACCGCGGTTCCTGGTGTGTCTGCTGTGCCGTGCGTGTGATCATTGCTTGTACAGCCCTCTCGCAGTGTCCGGAGCAAGTATGGTGGGTCTGACACACCGGTGTCAATGTGTTCTTTTTTCCATTTCCAGGAGTATATATATATATATATATATATATATATATATATATATATATATATATATATATATTGTCACATGCTTCGTTTTTGTTAATGACCTATAAGCGATATCAGGAGATTGATTCGAAATACTTGCAGGTGCGTAGCTTTAAATTAGTTTAGAAAGCTGGAACAGAGGTGATGTTCGAGCATACGAGTGGTGGTGGTACATGTCGTGTGCCGTGGTTAACATATCAGCCACTGAGGAAATCAAGCAATGAATTAGTGATTCAGTCCGAATCTTAACTGCTTAACGCTCTTTGACCTGTCAGTTCCTTGTTAATATTATGTGATAGTTATGTCAGACATGATCAAGAATTGTCACTATCTAAGATTTTACAGCAATAACATAACTGCCACCACGTTACATGCTTGGAATAAACATCGTGTTCTGAGACGACCATCGACGTATAATAACGGGGAGACTGAATCACCTACACAGGTTAATTCTACATGTGTAGTCACATTTATATTCCGAAACCACTGAACAGTGCTTGGAAGAGGTTACTTCGTTCCAATACTGGGCTCCCTCTGTCCTGTTCCATTCACGTATTGGCGCTCCGTGTGGCCCCCTGTGAACCCTACCTTCTGTACTCTAACGGATCTTTAATTTTGTGATACGTGCAGTTACGATAAAACGTTCCACCTTCTGTACGTCTGTCTTCGCCTCGTGCATGTCTATTTGATAAACGTCGCTGTACAGTGTAGTGGTGATTTCGTACAGTGCAAAGGTAAAGCGAAGGTACTGCACACAGTTTTCGTTTGGTTTTTAAATCTCATTTCGTCTGTTAAAATTAACAGTTTGATGCAAGCTCAGATGCAATTTCCTTCATTTCCTAACCTACTAGTCATAGCAAAAGTTTGCAAAAGCATTTTCATGAAAGGGATCAGAACAATCCCTGATCATGAGTTTATTCTAGCTGCTCGACAGTAGCAATCTCTTTGATGAAACTTCAAGAACTTGTACAAGAAAACCTAACAGACCTTTCATGTCCATACGTTCTTTAGATTAAACTATACAACATTTATATGCATTAAGAGGCAGTTTGTTACAATTTCACTATAAACGAGGCGTATTTTTCCCGTTTCAGTTTAACATGTTGCTGACTGGGGAAATGTGCCATATAGTCTTTACGCTGCAACAGCATAAGTTGCCATTATCGATCCACTGTATTCACTAGCTCGTCAACACAAAAATGAAAAGTGAGTCACATGTAGTTTAAATGGCTACTGATCAATGCAGAACATTTTCAACTTCCTCCCATACTCCCATTTTACATGATATATTTAAAGTCCAAACTTTGTCCAAAATTTTTCAGAGTAGCCGTCATAAAATGGAAATCCTCGCAGCCTTAAACAAATACGTTCGATGACTGTTGGGAATATTTCATGCTAACTACAGTTTAATATATTTAAGTGTCTCACAATCTAGCAAGCATGTAGAATTCCGCCAAGTCGACATACACAGTTGTTTCACTGTCATCTCCCAACATTTGAAATCTTGATTTCGGTAAAAAAATTACTTATTTCGAGGCAAAATTCAATGTTTCGCTATATGTATGCACTATACTGTGTATGCCCCACATTGCTAGCAAATAAAAGCATCATACCCTACTAATCGATGACGACTACGAAAATCATTTTCAGTTACAGGAAGAGACTTCACACGCTAGTTGTTCACCATGAAAATGCACACTGTGAACAAATGCTACATTGATTTGTGTCACTGCTGACAAATTTGTATACCACCTGTAGCAAAAAGAAATAAGCGTTAGTCAAAGAATGATAATGTCATACATCAAAAAGCTATGTTTAGCACATTTGGGTGTCTTGGCGTGGGGGTCGAGGGTAGAGGGACACAGATGAATGGGTATATGACAGCATGGTCAGATGTACGCATTGACCGGTAAAGGGTGACGCTAGCAGTGAGTAATGCCTCCAGCCACCAACGGTTCGTAGGGCTGTGCACTGGGCTTACTGCATGCCTCTCGTCTCTGCAATGTGAGTCTCCTGGACCGCAGCTAACGCTAGGGGCCTTTGTGTTCAGCTGTGTTCTGTGTTCTCCTGAATGTCAAATAGGCCTGATTTTTGAATTTGCTCCGGAATATGATGTGTGGGCTATTAGACGTTTTAAATTTAGGACAATTTTGAATTTCTCAACGTTTTCAATATTGGCACAAGCATAAATGTGCCCTTTGCATTGCTGATATCTCCTGACCATTTTAACCCACGTCAAGTGAGCTGTGACTCCAGTGCTACTGGAAATCGAAACCAGTATCTTGGATTTTTGAATTTCCTGCAGTTTTTAACTTAGGACAGGTACGCTCTGTGGTGGTGTAATAGATAGTCGATCACCGTCTGCAATTTTCCTCATGTAATCGTGCTGGCAATATGTATTCAGTGTACTGTACTAGCCTTCAGTGCAGAATTGTCACCAGCCAACAGTAGTATGACTTTCATCACGGTAGGCGCTATGCTTATGAATTATGTAACTGTGGAAGGAGCTCTCCCTCATTTGTGTAAGTGAACGTGCAATTCCCCTCGACCCTACTACAAATACTCACAGCACAAGTCAGCAACATAAAAAAGCCTGTCTTCGGCAAACTGTTTAAACAAGCAAACTGTGTCAATGAACTGAGATGTCAGATGGCTAGAAGAAATTGTACAATCTTAAGACATCTGCGCTTCCATCATTTCAAGCTGGGCGCTTAACACTAGCAATCTGGCAACCATGTACGTTGAGCCTCTATCCCCAACTCCACCATCTTTGATTCTGGCATCACAGGAGGGGGGGAAAGCTGACAACCATACAGCGCAACCCAAATCTCTAGGTCCTCCATCTTGGATTTGTGTACTTGTACGATATTTTCGATGGTGCTCATAATCCCCGTCCACTGTCTTGGATTCGGATCTCATAGTGCTGGACACATGTATCCAATTCCACCATGTTAATCGCCATCTTGGATTCTCACGTTAAGGCTGGACTCGTATTCTCAGGTCCACAATATTACAGGGTGATTCAAAAAGAATACCACAACTTTAGGAATTTAAAACTCTGCAACGACAAAAGGCAGAGCTAAGCACCATCTGTCGGCGAATTAAGGGAGCTATAAAGTTTCATTTAGTTGTACATTTGTTCGCTTGAGGCGCTGTTGACTAGGCGTCAGCGTCAGTTGATGCTAAGATGGCGACCGCTCAACAGATGTTTAGTGATGAAGACACTTTCCACACTAACGGGAAAGTCAACCGTCACAATGTCTGTATATGGGGCACTGAGAATCCGCGGGAAACAACTCAGTATGAACGTGACTCGCCTAAGGTGAACGTTTTCTGTGGCATTTCAGCCAATAAAGTTTTTGGTCCCTTTTTCTTCGAAGGTGCTACTGTAACTGGACTACAGTATCTGGAGATGTTAGAGAATTGGCTGTTCCCTCAGCTCGAACAAGAAGCACAACAATTCATATTTCAGCAGGATGGAGCGCCACCACATTGGCACTTATCTGTCCGTAACTACCTGAACGTCAACTACCCGAGGCGATGGAACGGCCGCCAGGCAGCCCGTGACAGAGCACTTCATCACTGGCCTCCAAGAAGCCCTGATCTTACCCCCTGCAATTTTTTATTATGGGGGTATGTTAAGGATATGGTGTTTCGGCCACCTCTCCCAGCCACCATTGATGATTTGAAACGAGAAATAACAGCAGCTATCCAAACTGTTACGCCTGATATGCTACAGAGAGTGTGGAACGAGTTGGAGTATCGGGTTGATATTGCTCGAGTGTCTGGAGGGGGCCATATTGAACATCTCTGAACTTGTTTTTGAGTGAAAAAAAACCTTTTTAAATACTCTTTGTAATGATGTATAACAGAAGGTTATATTATGTTTCTTTCATTAAATACACATTTTTAAAGTTGGTATTCTTTTTGAATCACCCTGTAGATTATGACCCTATAGAGGTTATCATACAATGTAGAGGTTGTCCTCAAGCCCGTCGTCTTGGATTTTATACCTGGGACAACTGGACTACATCTGCCATCTTCGATTTTTTATTTCAAGCCTTTTTATGTGTGCGACAATTGAGTGCTATTTTACATTTACTGCTGTTTTATACGTACATACGTGAATTGGACTGTTTTGAATTTCCTGTCAGTTTTTGAATTTCCCCCTATTTTATACAAAGGGAAATGGACGCACCTGTACGCCCTTTCAGACTGTGCTCAAAGTGGTAAAACTACGCTACTATGGTCACATCTTGAAGAGGTGTGGTTATTGTGAGTGCTGCATGTTACTCTAACATGGAAGTATTTGCAGTTAGTGAGGAACTGCCCATTGCATAATTTTAAATTAAATGACTTTAGCGAAATGACAGCCAGTCGTGTTATCTGGCTACCAAATTTAAACACTGTTCTGGAAATATATTATGTACGTATATTTGCACGTTTAGTACTACCGTACGGTAGTTATCATCTGTCTGGCAGATTGTTACAGCCGTGCCTTATGCTGTTTTGTACGTTTAGAAAATCGTTTACAGGTAGAAGTGGAGCAGTGCTCATTACACTGCACTCGCGTACTGGAGTTCGGGGATTATAATCTAAGTCCAGCCATTCTCATATAGATTTTCTGTGGATTCACTCAGTCAGTTAGGCGCGAAGTGTCCTTTGAAAAGGACGCAGCCGATTTCTTTTCTCATCTTTTTCGTAGTCCAGGTACACTTCGTCATTAATGGTCTAGTCGTCGACAGTACTTTAAAATCTGCCTTCCTTTCGATGGTCCCTTAACTTATGGATATTAGTGTAGTACGTAAATTAAGCCTCTACGAGAAGGCATCAAAAAAATTGGAGACTAGCTGTATAACTCGCCAGCAGATACAGCTTGTGCGTCAGGACCGTCACAGAACAGCACACAAATCGCTGCCATTGTCGATGTGTCACACGGAACAGTGAAGGCAATCCTAATGGGTGATTTCAACACGCCGCGTGTTGCTGCCAAGTTCGTCTTCAGGCAGAAGGAACACTGTGTCGATATCTGTCGACAGCTCTGTCAGTACGCCGTGGATAACCCATCCTTCACGTCGAGAATCATTGAGGTTTTACAGGTACGGCCCCAAGAGAAAGCCACCGTCTTCACAGTGGGGAAGCTCAACACTTCCACGATCGAAAAAGGCGAGGCAACTCCGCTGCGCGACCAAGTGCATGCCGATCGTCTTCTTCAGCTATCGCGACATCTTTCGTCATGAATTCATTGCCTTCTTCCCAAAGCCGCAGATCCTAACCAAATCTCGTCGTTTTGTCACCACTGCGGAGATTCAGCGCGAATCGCTGAAGGTGCTTGACACGCTCCGAAAAGAAGACTTGCAGAACACACTTCGGCAGTGACTGAAACGCGGGGAGCACTATATTTTCATGTCCAAGGGGATAATGTGTGTAGTACTTCCTTGTAAACAGAGATAGCCCCTCGCATACACAGAATATATCTACATCTTCAACTTCTGTAGCCCTGTCTTCCTCAATTGCGTGTAATATTACGATATATTCATAATTTTTACTTTATGGACCGTCTGACAGCAACTGAATAAAACACAGTTTTAGTGCCATAAGGGTTTCGCCTTTATTTTCCGCAAGGCATCTTCAGTGACCTGTAATATGTACATATGTTTGCTATTCAATTTACATTTTGGTCACTGTACCTATAGGTTATAAACAGTTCTGGTGATTGGTATTTCCTATTAGGTAGTAATATTGTGAACTGTACTTACAGGTTGCGTGGACGATTTCCTACATATTCCGGTCCTGTTACATTTTTGGTGTTGTTGTTTTTCTTCTAAATGCCAATTTGCGGTTTTTTCCCCGCATTTCACAGCACTATGAACTTGACACTTGTTTCGATGCAATGTTTCTGTTTGTGTTGCCGTCTGTCAGATGTTATTGTGAGTGTGTGTGTGTGTGTGTGTGTGTGTGTGTGTGCGTGTGTGTGTGTGTGTGTGTGTGAGTGTGTGTGTGTGTGTGTGTGTGTGACACACACACACACACACACACACACACACACACACACACACACACACACACACAAATGCATACACAAACAGATCTTCAATAATTACACTCGAAAGTTCGGCAAAAACATTCGATCTTTGCCAATAACATCTGACAGTCGGCAACACAAACCGAAACATTGCATTGAAACAAGTGTCAAGTTCATAGTGCTGTGAAATGCTGGAAAAACCGTAAATTGGCATTTAGAAGAAGAACAACAACACCAAAAATGCAACAGGAGAGGAATATATAGGAAATCGTCCACGCAGCCTGTAAGTACAAAAATGGTTCAAATGGCTCTGAGCACTATGGGACTTAACTGCTCAGGTCATCAGTCCCCTAGAACTTAGAACTAATTAAACCTAACTAAGCTAAGGACATCACACACATCCATGACCGAGGCAGGATCCGAACCTGCAACCGTAGAAGTCGAGCGGTTCAAGACTGAAGCGCCTAGAACCGCTCGGCCAACGCGGCCGGCAATTATCAATATACCATAGCAGAATATATCTGCTTATCGCTGTCCATGGCCTTGGTTTTTGTCGCAGTCTACGAAGAGTAAGGCTGGTAACTGTATAAGCACTGAGTTTCATACAAACGCAGAATGATCAGTTGTCAGCAAATAGTGCAAATTGGGTTTCGCATAATCGGTTTTGAGTGACTGTGTGCCGACTGGCGTATAGCAAGTACAGTTTCAAGCCCTGTGTACTGTATCGAGTCCCCTGAACCTTCAGCTTTACCTTACCTAATGAACTGCCGCTTGTTGCTGCTTCAGAGTCGCTCTGAGAGGCTCTTGGCCTTCCCAGTTTCTGCACTGTGGCGGTTAAGGGGATGGGGAGGGGGAGGGGGAAGGAGGGAGGGAGGTTAGCACTCCTGGGACCGACCACCGTCTATCAGCACGAGAGACTGCTTCGCTAAGTTTCCTACTCTACTGAAAGCTTGTACGATATGGCGGCAACTCGGAAACATCGCTCTATTCTTATTTTGTTGAAAACTTTACAACTTTAACTTATGCATCGTATGGGAACTAGCGGTACTTTGCTGGCACCGTCCGTCAAAATGAGACAGCTCGTAATTTCGACGAGTGAAGAAAATTTTCTGCAGGCAGGGTTGAAGGAAACCCTCTATTTGACCAGGAAGAGGATAATTGCGGTGGGAGAGCAGCGACGGCCTAGGCGAGGTTGCGACCGCGGCCGGCCTGCGTGCCACTCACTCAAGGACGCGGCGCGCACGCAATTCTCAGCTCAGCGCGGCTCAGCTCGCGGAAACCCGCAAATGGCTGCCTGTGGCTGGTGTCTGGCGGGCGCGGCGCTGCACGCCTTTGGCAACTCTCTGCCTCCCTAGAAGTGCGCTGCAGACGACTGAAATTCCTCTGTCTTCGTGGCCGGAGTCGTATGCGTAATTCGTTTAGCTTGCAAGAGGCATGCCTTTGAATAGCACGGCATTTCATATGCAAGCAGAAGCTGCTAGTCGTGAGACAAAAGCATGACATTGTTTGGGCTAACGCAAGTAACTACAACATTCAGGAATGACGGGGAGGGAGAGAGGGAGGGAGGGAGAGAGAGAGAGAGAGAGAGAGAGAGAGAGAGAGAAAGAGATGGAAAGAGAGAGAGAGAGAGAGACAGAGGGAAAGAAACATGGTAACATCTTGCTTCTTGTTACGGTACGGTACGTAAAACAGTACTTCTATTCCCTTCACCCTCTATACTCGATTAAGGAATAATTGCTAATTACACCTGGCGTTGTTTCTATCTGTTTACACATTTGCATATTTGTCTCATAAAACTACAAGGGCGCCTCCGAACGAGGGAAAGAGCTTAATGGTGTTGCAGTGGCTATGGTTGTTCAGCAACCGTGTAACGTGACTCCTTATTGTCCCCCCCCCCCCACCCACATTCAGGTTTTCTGCTTCCTAAGTAAATATTCCTAAGAGTTTTGCAGCCATAGGTTTACTAACATGCTAGGACTGTTTAATGAATTGCTACATTCAGGGTGGTCAGAAACAGTCTGAGAAAACAGGAGAGACTGTACCTAGAAATAATTGTTAATGCAAAAGTTCAGTACCTTACGCCGTTTCCGATTCATTTAATACTGAAGTTAGCCAGTTAGGTCGTCGAGTGGGCAAATTCAAGCAGCCTGCCAGAAACAGTGTCGCCAGATTTGTTCTTCGTTTGGTTTCCTGACGCCAAACAAACGTAGCATTTGGTCACTTAGCTTAAATTTATCACTTCCGAAAAAAGGCACATATCAAATGTTATTGAGCATTTAAACAATTGGTAACTCATGGACTCACAGAAATCTGTGAATTGCCCCATTTCACAGCGTACACATGCAGGATTACTGAATTATTAAAAATTGCAAATAATATTATAATGTGTGTAGAAAATGAATGATAAGTAATAATAACCGAATAATGAGCGTTAAGTATTACAGTAAAGTAACTAAAATTTACATGACGATATGGACATTACTATTCCTTTTTAAATGGGTTAGTGATGTACAGACAGGAAAGCACGGTAGCAACACGTAAATCAAGACTGGAGAGGAAGTTACCCGGATGAGGAATAACAGGCAGAAGTCAACACAGAGAGCAAAGAAAGAAAAAAACTATGGAGACATAAGAAAAAATGATGGAAGAATGGTGACAACGGAAGAGATACGCTAGGTCATTGCTGGAATGAACCGAGGAGAAAGGTCCTTGTAACATATCATTTAATGTCTTCTTGAGGGCTGTGTGGTTTTGCATCATTTTCAGGTTACTGAATGATTTATTCCACCGACGTTTCACTAATGAAGAAGAAGCGGGAGAGAGATTTAAAATTATGTTACGTTCAACTAAAAAAAAGAAAAAAAAAGGTGTGACACGGATTGCATTCGAATGTCCTGGCGATGTTTGATTGCGGGGCAGCAACGAGTTGGATAACTTCTCCGTGGCGTTGCTGTTGGAAATCTCTGTTTGATTCTGTGGGATGAACATTCTGCGAGATCAAATGGTCTGCCACAGCAATAAATCGCTTGTTTCGCCTGATATGACGCACGCGGAACACGAAAGATTGACAGGCTGGGACATGTCCGCTGCAAACGCCATCACTTTCACACAGAGTTCTAGAATTATCTACAAAACGCTACATCTCTCCTCACGCCATTTCGCGTGTTATATTGCAAACGCAACCTTTTTATTGAGACTAGTTCTATTACGGGCATAAAAGTTTGGCTGAAATCGGTTTTTAGCTAAGGGAAGACGGCCTATGAATGGCTGAATGTCACAATTTTATTGTTAAATCTGTAACAGAGAGTACGAGAGAACATCATCGGTTTCATAAGACGATTATTTGGCATTTAAAGATTTGCCTACAGTTTTAGATATTAATGTATTTTATTTTATATCGGAGATTGATTTCACGCTATTCTAAGCATTGATATTATTCTCAGCTTAAATTTGGTCAGTAAAATGTTTGATTTCAGTGATAGCATACGAGTAGTAATGTTAGACAATACATGAAGTATACATAGTGTGGTGTCACCGCCAGTCACCACACTTGCTAGGTGGCAGCCTTTAAATCGGCCGCGGTCCGTTAGTATACGTCGGACCCGCATGTCGCCACTCTCAGTGATTGCAGACCGAGCGCCGCCACACGGCAGGTCTTGAGAGACTCCATAGCACTCGTCCCAGTTGTACAGCCGACTTTGCTAGCGACGGTTCACTGACTACAAACGCTCTCATTTGCAGAGACGACAGTTTAGCATAGCTTTCAGCTATGTCATTTGCTACGACCTAGCAAGGCGCCATATTCAGTTACTATTGATGTTGATATTGTGAATCATGTACCGTCAAGAGCGACGTTCATCATTAATGGATTAAAGTTAAGTATGAACTAATGACGTCCGCTTTATGAATTCTAATTCCTTGTCATGTTCCAGACCTCACGTCAGTATAGTCCTTCCCTCCACAAGCCAGACTGCGTGAGCTAAGACGCGTGCATTTCGGCCTCCTCTAGTAACACGGTGTTGGCTCTTCAGCCGACACAACACACAGACGTGAAAAAATTATTATATGTAGAGGACAAAAAAAAACGCAACTTGAGTTTAGCTGGGAGACTGACTGCAGAAAAGAGAAATCCTCCTTTTGTTGACTTAAGTTGTTTCTTTCACTTTATGATCAGTGAGATTTTACAACCAAGAAGGCTCTCTGAGGTAACTTTACAAAGGAATGGACTCACATAGTGCGTGTCACAATTAGTAGCGAAAACTGACAAGGGAGAAAGTATACGGTAAGAGAAGCAAAAACGTTAAAGTAAAGATATAACTGCACCACTGATTTCAGTAAGAAATATTGTCCTAGTTGGTAGAAATGTAAACTTTCGAGTAACTCGTCATCTAATTGGTCCCAAGCTTCTCCATGACCTCTGGGTCAGGGACGTGTTAGACGCATGATGGGGCATTTGCTGCTGATGTTTGAAATCACTAGTAGCTAATTATAGAGACTAGTGCAGTATAGCAACCAAATACGAGGACGTCAAGTGGAACACATCCTTTAACATAGGGGTAGTCAATCTTTTTTATCTACCGCCCACTTTCGTATATCTGTTATTAGACCATAAAAAACACCTTCCCTGTAGGCAAAACGCGAAGATTTCCTCCTAGCAAATAAAAATGACCTTGAGATGGCGGCAAAAATGAATCAACAGCGATTGTGATATGTGACAGTAATGTCACAATGATATTACAATTCTCCTCCTCCGAATGCACCGACCTTCGATCACGACCACAAGTTTGTTGAAAGTATTTTCTTACTTGCCCTTTGTACAGTGGATTGCTCCTAGCGCAGTTTGCTTGGATGTCTTGACAACTAACAAAACAAGTATCATCCAATATGTATACAGACTGCTACACTGTTTGGTGGTAGCTACGCGTTGCGGTGTTCTGCTAATTCTTTACCGTGATATCGGATAGCGCAGTAAAGTATGATAGGGAGCTAAGACCTGCTGTTATTTATGTTTGCTCACATTATTTCAGCACACTCGCAAATCTCTTCTGATAGAGCTTCTTTTCTCGAAGTGCTGCAGTTACTGCTGAAAGTTACCAGTACAAATCCGACATCCAATTCTCGAAATAACTGTGTGGCTTCTAATTATTAACGTCTCTTATATCGTAATCTTGTTTACAATACCTGTGCTTTACAAAGTTTTGATATTATTCGGAACATTGCAAAATTTTTCTAAGGACAAATTTAAAAAATGTTGTGTCTTAATTAGCGGATTCCATTTGAGCGTATCCATATAACAAATTTTCATTTGTCTCCGTGACATTATAGGCATTGTCACGGCCGCTCTTCCTCTATGGCGGGCACCTTATCTCCAAGGCAGGAACCGACGACACGAAATGAACTTCTCGACCAGCAAGTACGGCGAATGTGCTACGATGTTTATCGTCGGTACGCTGCGTCCATCCATTTCATGTTACTCGTGCATAAATAAAACATATATGTAAATAGTAGGTCATATATTTCATTGTAAAAATACACATTTAACAGTGGTGATCATCATCTGTCGGTTCGTAAAATGCTTGTGCAACACATCAGTTTACCAAAGTGAGGTGTCACACTTACGTAGGTTGAATACACCATGTCTCGTACAACAATCGATATAGTAAACTGAAACCATAACTTAGTCATGTCTGGTTTCGTTACTTAACAACCAGCTGCCATAACTCATGACATACCTAATGTCAGATTTGGTTTCACTGCTGTAAACCGTATATTTTCTCGAATACTTAGACTTTAACAATGGTACCGGTGCCACGCATTTTGCCTTAATGCCGTTGCGCGGGTTGCCTGCAATGTACTGAAGCCTACTGTGGGCAAGCCTTGCTCTGCGCATTACGGCAGAAACCACGGTGCCGCTGCCATCCTTTGAAGTATACGTGTTTCAGAAGGATGAGTTTTAGAACAGCGAAAATAAGTCTGCCGTCACTAACTATATCTCTATTTTTGTTTTCTGTAATAGAAACATACAGGTCCATTTCAAAAAGCGTAACCCTTTGTTGACAGTGATGTTTGTTTACATTTATGTATTGTGCATACCTGCACACTGTGGAGCCCTTGACATAGGTACATCCCTGGCCAATTGCACTATTCACGTATTTTTTCGGTAATATACGAGGTGGCAGAATTAGATGGGACGACCTGTATAGTATCGTAGAAAGAATAGACTGCCATACTGGTAGAGAGCGAAATTAGTGACACCTGATAGCTTTCCTGGCTGTTGTGATCGAATGCAATACTTGAGTAGTTTGCCCACGTCGTATTCCTCTTCAGACTTCTCCGAAAATCAACGTATCATTCTCTCCTCTGATATCATCTTCAGGCGATTTAGTTCCAATTTTGGCATCCAGGTGCAGGCTCTGTGAGTGCAAGAAAGATGTGCAGAAATGTTTCCTTATCTCATGGATCAGGAACGGAACGTGGCCAGAAAATGTCAAATAAGTGAGAAAGATACAATGTTACTTTATTATAAAGCACCGCTTGCGCAGTTTGTTCAGTATGAGAACCGGAGAGGTCGACGAGTTACTGTGACCGTAAAGCGAGGTGACCAACAGTTCCTCTCTGCATTTACGGGGGAATGTGAGTGACTTATTACTACATGCTGACCCTCCGATCAGGTAGAGACCTGAAAATTCGTTCTCTTAGATAATCTCAGAGCCAAAAGTTACATGGATTCACATCAGGTGAGCTTACAGACCATGCGTCTCGGAAACATCTGGAGTTAATAAGTTCGTGCAAGTTTGCAATAAACAGATCTTTCACTGTGCGAGCTACATGAGGTGTACCCTAATCCTGCGTGAAAACAGTGGTTTAAACATAGGAGCGCTGGTCCAAAGTAGGAATCGCAAGCTGTACAAAGAGGTCTCGATAACGTGGAAACGCTACGGTACATCTGACAGGCCCTCTGGTTGTATTCTCTTCAAAAAAGAACGGATCGAAAATGAAGGTGCTTTTGAATCAGTCATATAGCGGGAGTGCAGTGGCTCTTAATACACAACACGCGATTTAAAGACAACCCTAATCCGGACGTTCCGTGTTTTTTCTGCACCCTTTAGTGCAAAATGTGCCTTGTCACTCCAAAGAATATTCCACGGTCACATGTCATCAGCTTCGGTATATGCCAAAAACCGAAGAGCAACTTTAGAATATCGCCGTGGATCGTGAGGGTTCAGTTACTACGCCGTCTGGATCTTTTACAGGTGCCAGTGTAATATAGACGGTACTATTGATCTGATGGAATTACATTTTCATGGAGACATATAAACCTCAACTTTATCTTCGATAATGATAGAACCTAAAGCAATGAATTAAAATCTGTGGCACGGCTGGGATTTGAACCCAAGTCTAGCCGGCCGCTGTGGCCGAGCGGTTCTAGGCGCTTCAGTCCGGAACCGCGCTGCTGCTACGGTCGCAGGTTCGGATCCTGCCTCGGGCATGGATGTGTGTGATGTCCTTAGGTTAGTTAGGATTAAGTAGTTCTAAGTCTAGGGGTCTGATGACCTCAGATGTTAAGCCCCATAGTGCTTAGAGCCAATTGAGCCATTTTTGAACCCAAGTCTCCTGCTTGGTGGTGGATGTGCTATCAGTTAAACCACCATAGCATTGTGCTTAGCAGGCGTTTACTGATTACTGGAGTCCAATGCTCTATCTAACAAAAACTTGAATTCACACCTCAGCCCCTTTCCCCTTCGTAAATCGTTAGTACTGCTGAGGCTCTCTGACATTGGAATAGCACCCCAGCTTTGTAGCTAATGCGGATATCCTGTCTGTATCTCAGATAAAGCTGTTACTAATATATCTCCTAGAAAATGTAATTCTGTCAGATCATTAGATCATCCACACTTGAGGTGCAAGCAGGATTTCCCCATTAGATGCAAAGCTTGGTGCTATTCCAATGTCGGAGAGCCTTAGCAGTACTAACGTTTTAAGAAGGGCAAATGGGCTGAGGTGTAAATTCAAGTTTGTGTTAGGTAAAGCATTTGACGTTCGGAGTCCAGCAGCTGTGGCAGCCACAATGCTATGGTAGTTAGCACATCTACCTGGTAAGCAGGATATCTCGCTTCATGTCCCAATCGTCAGACAAATTTTAATTCCCTGCTTCAGTTCCCATACTTTTGATAGTGTTGACCATGGGATGGACGACTCTCGTGACCCTGTTCAAGCACTAGTACTGCCTAGGACACATGCCGCACGGCCAGTTACAGCAATAGCAACCTCGTCAGTAATTTCCATTGGGATAGGAACCCTTCATCCTCCAGGTGCCACACCAAGCTCACGCATGTTTCCGAATTTCATTAACTTCTTTAATGACATCGGGCGTCTCCTCAAACCTTTGTAGGCAATAGTCCCTCAATACAGCACTGTAATTACTGCCGTCATCATAAAACAGTTTCACTAACAGAGCATAGTCCTCGATAGCCATAGTGTTCAGCTACGGGACGGCTTGTGAAAAGACACCGTAAATATTATACCGTCATAAAGCAGTGCACACTGCCAGATTGGCACCTGGTGGCGAAAACTGGAACTAATTTTTTTTCCAACGTAAATCCGTTCCGCAGGAAGGCGTTAGCATATCTCCAACTGTCATATGACAAAGTCCACAATTGACCTACGTGAGTATCCGTACTCTAATTATATCTGATATGATGCAGCCTAGCAGCTCAGTTAGCCTTCAGTTCGAATCGGGTTGCACGGCTACAGAGGCGCTTGAAACCAGAAAAATCTGAGCGGCAGCAGGTATTCAGAGTGTGGCCCGGGTGTCAGCGAAGGCGGAATGCAGCACGCGCGCGTCCCGGCGCCATCTGAGAGCACTCAGCGAGCGTGCCTCGGGTTTCCGGCGTAATTATATTACCCGGGCCGGGCCGCCGACTAAGGGGGTATCGGTGGCGGCCGGGACCAATAAAAAGCGCTCCGGCGCCTAACGAAGCCCAAATATTGGCCTAACGGGTACAGCGGTAGTGGCTTCCGTACACAAATAGATCTAGCAGCAGTACCTGCAGCGGGCTTTTACAGCCACTCTCATCTTCCCAGTTTGTCCGTCCCCATCATCCTAGATGAGTAGCAGATACTGAACAGCGTCCCACAGGATACACTCATCACTATCCCTATGGGAGTACTTGTAATAAGCTTTGTCATATTGGAACGTTAATACTCGCGCAAAGTAATGTGGTACCACAAATTACTTTGCGAGAGTGCTAACATTCCAATATGCGCAGAAACACAGTTCTCGTCTCGAGCGCTACGTGATTCTGTCCGTCTGTTCTGGCCACCTCGTTCCACTTCTGCCTGCCGACTTCCAGACGCCAAGCGTTCCCGTTGCTATCTCTTTATTTTACAGTATGTTGCAGCACCACTGGTACAGGGAATATTCTTTAAAATCAAGCATGTGACGTTATATACAATAACAATAAAGTTTTCTCACAAAAAGCAAACGAAAAATCAAAAATTTCATTAAGAACTGTGCTTGAGAAGGTTGCAAGACCCGCCAGCTATTACAGTCGTACGGTAAAGAGATATACACTGTCCACTCACATTAATGTGACTGCCCGTTAAAAGGTCAAAATCTTTTGCAGCGCGGACCGCTGCGACACGTGAAGGAAGAGATCAGTGGGGTTCAAATGGACCTCAGCACTATGGGACTTAACATCTGAGGTCATCAGTCCGCTAGACTTAGAACTACTTAAACCTAACTAACCTAAGGACATCACACACATCCATGCCCGAAGCAGGATTCGAACCTGCGACCGTAGCAGTAGCGCGGTTCCCGACTGAAGCGCCTAGAACCGCTCGGCCACAGCGGCCGGCTGAATCAGTGAGATTCTCGAAAGCAGCTACAGGGATGCAGAACAGTGCCAGCTCCAGTGTTATGGGCAGCTGCGCTAGGTCTCCAAGGCGCGAACGCCGGCCCGAGTGGCCGAGCGGTTCTAGGCGTTTCAGTCTGGAACTGCGCAACCGCTACGGTCGCAGGTTCGAATCCTGCCTCGGGCATGGATGTGTGTGATGTCCTTAGGTTAGTTAGGTTTAAGTAGTTCTGAGTTCTAGGGGACAGATGTTAAGTCCCATAGTGCTCAGAGCCATTTGAACCATGGCGCGAACAGCCCGATCACGATGGTCCCACAGCTTCTCGATTGGTTTCAATTTCGGGGAGTTTGGTGGCCAGGAGAGTGCGGTAAACTCGTCCTGGTGCTCTTCGAACCACGTGTGACGAGTTGCATTGTCATGCTAGTAGTTGCTATAGACGAGAAAGACACACTGCATGTAGAGCTCGACATGGCCCAAAAATATGGATGGGTACTTGCGTTGATCCAGTCCGCATCCAGAATGACGAGATCACCCAGTGTGCGCAACGTCCCCAGATCATAATGCTCCCTACTCCAGCTTGGATCCTTCCGACGATTGTTTCAGGGTGGTTCCCGTCTATCCAGAGGGGCACAAAACATAATTCATCTGAAAGGGCCACCTATCATCTCTCAATGAACATCCAGCAAATTCCAGCCTTCATCACCGATGAAGAGCAGCCAGCATGCGTCTTTCAACCAGGCCCTTGCTGCAGAGGCCCATAAGCAGCAACGTTCGCCGAAAGGTCGTTGAAGAGATATTGTCCGTAGCCCCTTGGTTCACCTGGGCAGTCACTTCCTCCATGTCTGTGCGTCTATTCGGCCGTACACGTCTCTGCAGCCGTCGTTCCACCCTGTCGTCTCGGCGCCGGTTTTGGATAGCGCCATTTTCTCATCCATGCACGCTATACTTTAATTATGGTGGCACGCGAAAAGTTTACTAACTTAGCTGTTTCGCAAATATTCCCACCCTTGGTCCGTAAGCAATTTTGTATGCCAGACAAATCGCTCCGTTCCTACATTACGACAAAGACTGAAGCTTCTCTGCATCCCCCTGACACGCTTTATATACCATCCACTGGCGTCAGTAAGTGGTTAATGCATATTGACGTGAAACATAGGCGGTAGTCACATTAATGTGACTGGACCGTGTGCAAGAAGGAGGGAAAAATAAATACAAGTACATCCCAAGTCTTCATTAAGACGCAGAAGAAGGAGAGGACAAATTTTATTTTTAGTTGATATTGACGAAGTAGTTGTCAGGGGGACTGACACATAATTTCCTCGTGAGCTAAGTTATTTATTGGCTCAAAATGGCTCTGAGCACTATGGGACTCAACTGCTGTGGTCATCAGTCCCCTAGATCTTAGAACTACTTAAACCTAACTAACCTAAGGACATCACACACATCCATGCTCGAGGCAGGATTCGAACCTGCGACCGTAGCAGTCGCACGGTTCCGGACTGCGCGCCTAGAACCGCGAGACCACCGCGGCCGGCTAAGTTATTTATTATAAGAGGCCTATTCGGAAAGAAAGGCCCGATCAGGCGCGAAATGTAAACCACAGTTAACAAGCAATTAAGCTTTGCACTGATCTATTGGGCAGTGTCTCCGGTATTCCCCTTGATAGTGTCCCGTCGCTCATTTCAGTTATGAGAGCACAATGACCACGAGAGCAAGATGACCGCCAAGTATGAGGGCCTGGTGGGAGATTTCGCCTGATGTCATGCAACCCATATAACACAACTGCAATGCGTTTCCTCCTTGATTGGCCAAGCGGTTCTAGGCGCTACAGTCTGGAGCCGCGCCACCGCTACGGTCGCAGGTTCGAATCCTGCCTCGGGCATGGATGTGTGTGATGTCCTTAGGTTAGTTAGGTTTAAGTAGTTCTAAGTTCTAGGGGACTAATGACCACAGCAGTTAAGTCTCATAGTGCTCAGAGCCTCCTTGATGACCGTTCTCGATCGAACTATGCAGGGGCATTGAAGATTCTCCTGCGCCGTTTTCGATTGGGAAGTGTTTGATCGTCCATAATACAGCCTGTAACTTGCTCACCCTGAGTTTCATCTCGGCTCACGTAAACCACTGACTACGAAGAAAACGTTTTGGCCCAGGCAACGAGCTGCCTTCTATGACGAGGGTATTGAAAAGTTGGTTCAACGCTACGACAAATGCGTAAGTCGGAGCGGTGACTGTAGAGAAGTGGCTAGAAGGTGTAGCTAACTGTTGTAAATAAAACATTCTTGATTTTCACAGTGGTTTCTATTTCTTGGCCGATCGGAGCTTACTTTCCGAATAGCCCTCGTACTTTGACAGTATCGTAGAAAACGTTAGTTAGTTCAATCAAAAAAACTGCTTTGATGCCCCGTAAGTTCGGATTCTCCGCACTACATAGTAGTGTAGCACTATTACGAACACCTTCAGCTAGCCAAGGAAGGAAGAATCAACCTGGACACCCCATACTTATTGCCTTCTGATAATCATGGACGTAAAGAGTGAACTGAAATTCACAAGTTCTTTTGAACACAATACACATGTCGGACCAGGTGTTCTAGTATATCTGAAAAGCGAAAGATTGTGGGATCAAATTTTCATCGGAACATTGTACGTAAGTCAGTAATGAACTAGGAAAATCGAAAAAGATTAAAAGAGTTAGAGAGGTGGTGCTATAGAACAATACTGAAAATTAGGTGATCTGATAGTATAAAAATGGCGAGGTTCGCCTTAGAATCTGCGAGGATAGCACAAGCGCAAAAAATTAACAAGAATAATGGATACGTTGATAGGACATGTTAAGGGATGACTCTTCCGAAAAATTTAGCTTTTCTTCTGCTTTGCCGATTTCAACCGAATTTTAAAATCTTTTCTGTCATGTACAGATTAGCAACATCGTAGCTTTGAACTCCAGAACTTCATTGTTTCTTGAGTTTTGTCTCTTTTTTCACTTTACGGCATCATCAATGGATAATTCTTCACATTTTTACTTTGTATCTGCATTTCCTCAAACTAAAAACGCAAAGAACAACTCCACTAATAATGCCTTAAAGTGAAAAATGGCGAAACGCGCCTGGGAGAATTACTCGTAAAATAGAGTGCAGCAAGAGAAGGAATTTGTTATTTACAAAACAAACATTTCTGTGATTGCTTCGGAAGATGGCCATGCCAGCGAACTCGTTAGTCAGAAGTAAGATGACCACTCAACAGAAGTCGTTTTGTGTGCTGCATTTTGCAAAGAATGAGTCAGTGATTTCAGTTCAGTACGATTTTCATCGGCGTTTTGGCATTCATCTGCCTGCACAAAAAAAAAAAAAAAAAAATAAATAAATAAATTATCATTGGTATCACCGATTTGAAGAGACTGGATGCTTGTGCCAAAGAATCCAGAGCGACCACACAGTTCTGGTACACGAAAGTCTATTCGTTGCGCAATCAGGGAACCGCAATGCCTCATATGACTTCTGACGAACGCTAAGCCGTCGTTTGGCCTATAAACCACACAGCCCACAATTAGCGTAAACTCTTCGGTTTGGTGATAAAAAGAAACAGGTCGACTTCAGCAATGCTCTTCTAGAAGACATGAAAGACGATACATTTTACCATAGTTAATTTTCAGTGATAAAGCAACGTTTCATGTTAGCATTAAAGTAAATCGAAATAACGTGTGCATATGGAGACTCCAGAACTCTCATGACGTCACTGAGCAGGAAAGACACTCACCTAAAGCGACTGTTTTTTGTGTCATTTCTTGTCTGAAATGATGTATCTTCAAATGCTGCAGAAGTAGCTTTTTCCACAACTTCAGGAAGAATCGGATGACTTCATTTTCCGACAGGACGTAACTCCATCACACTGGCAGAACAACGTACATCAGTATCTCAATGACATTCTGCCTCAAGGCTGAATAGGGCGCACGGGACACCGAGACGCTGCCCTGCATTCTTAGCCTCCAGCCATGATCCCATGCAATATTTTTTGTGGAGATAGGTGAAGGAAACTGTATTCATCTCCGCTTTGCCCCCTGACATAGAAGTGAAGAACAGCCGCCATAAGATTTGTAGCTTTGTGTGAAGTTTATGACGAATTTAGCAATCGTCTAGATCAGTGGTTCCCAACAGGTGGTCCGTGGTCCCCCAGGGTCCGCGAGCAATGCCAGAGGGGTCCGCAAGATGCTATTAGAGCAAAAAATATATTTAGTATGATAGATTTTTTGTTTTGGCCGTTTCCTGCGTGAGCTGAGCTTTAGCGAACGGTAACTTCTGCGTCTAGCATCTTCCTGGAACCAACTGACACTAGTACACTCCAGCGCAAAACTAGAATTAGTTAGAGGCAAATAGTTCTGCTATGTGCCGTTAGACTACGCGCGCTGCCTCTTTGCAGCTGACAACTGGCAGTCATTTTACACAGAAACGCACATTTCAGACGTCAATCGGCCATTGTTAATTTATTACCAGTGGTTTAACAGACTGTGTTGTTTACATATTCAATATTCTGTATTAAAACAGTAGTGTTTGTAAAGCGTTGATTTTCGCGGAAACTAAAGTTCCCGTAGTTCCCCGTTGGTTAAAAAGTGGTTCGTTAAAACGAGAAAGGCTTACAGATGAAGAGGAAGATAATGCATTTGATCTTCAAGCAACTAAGTCAGTGACTCTCGAACCGAAGTTGTCAGTGCCCATTGAACCTAAATCGTCGGCGTCCCTTGAACCTAAACCTTCCAAGATCAGTGTTAAGCTTACTGCAAAAGTTAGGAAATATAACTCTGATTACTTGGAAATCGGTTTTACGTTCACTGGACCTGAGCAGCCCATGCGCCCAGGGCTCCACCATGTTGGCCAAAGAGCTTGACCACACCACATAAAATACTCAAAGTCAGAGACATTACATGCAGTTCAAGGTCATGCGCTGCCTAGCACGAAACCAAGTCCACACATTATATGTGATAATTGTTAATATTTTTTGAAAGGAGATAAGGAACTTTATTGTCTATAATATAACATACAGTCACCATTGATCTTTATTTTACAATTGCCATTGCCGACTTTCGCCACATAAAAAGGTACTCATCAGCATTCAACTTCTTCTTTCTTCTGGTAGACAAAACAAAAGGCATACTAGGAACATGAGTACCATATGGAACTTTTGCTAATATGCCAGCTGTCTCAGCTATACTCCATGTCTTCCAGGCCAAAATGTTAGCATCTGGAAATGCTTCAAGGCCACCATAGTCTGCATGATTACCCCAAACAACAGGCAAGGTAAGCCATGTTGAACCTCCAAACACAGCTTGTACATCACAAGTGAAGTTCAGACACAGTCCACGAAACACATTGGATCCTCCAAATAATTGCTGTTTATTAAACTGTCCACCCAAGTCAATATCAGTTGCTTTTAAACTCTGATACACAGGTACACTGCACCGCCAGCGACGACGGTAACGTCAATGTGTAATTTGTTTTGAAAGCCTTTCGAATGAACAGCCAGATTTGAAGACAAAGATTTTGAGCAATAATTAAAAATTTAACAATAACAATGATGGCTAAATTGAAAAAGTTTTAAGCTCAATATTTTTTCAATAATTAATATGTCAATGTTTTTTGTAAGTACCAAAAATAGAAAACGAATAAAAAGACTCTTAATTTGACTTTTTTTATTTACTTGATACTATGATATGACAAGGTACCAATCATGTTCGATGAGGGGGTCCTCGAGAAAGTTTTGTCGGGAACCCCCGATCTAGATGTTCTTCATGCTGCTGCTGGTGGACACACAATGCATTTGAGATAGCAACAGTGAAGCATAAAGTTTTTGTATTTTGCAATTGTGGTGTGCGTACTGTAAGACCTTCGGTTCACACACCATCAGATTATTTGACTTGTCGCTCTAATGAAGTAGGCGAGTGTCAGCAATTTGTCTTGTGGTCTTAATCTTCTGCCATTAGGTCAGATGATAGAAATGCCACTTACAAGCTTAGAGTAGCAGATTGACGGTGACCAACTTTAAACAGAAATTGATTAATTTTCACACACATTTATTAAAATAATAAGAAGCATAGAAATTACGTAACTTGATTCTGGATGCTGTTTACAATTGGCGATCTGAAGTTCCATTGGTCTTCGTACGTTAATTTTATTCTCACATATCTCTGATACTTGACATGGTGTCTATACATTTATCTTCATGGCTATGTACAGGAATATGATAATCTTCTTAGGTGCAGACTGAAACTTGACTATAGACTGGTACAGACTAATGTAGACTGGTACAGACTAGGGCAGACAAATGCAGACTCATACAGACTAATGCAGACTGACTGATCGGAGGTCTGTACACTCGTTATAATACCTTGTGCGTTCATGTATCACTGTGCGAGTGTGATCCGTGAGGAGAAAAGGTTCTACGTTAGCAGCAATCTCATTGGCTGCGTTACATATTAATACACGGATCGGCGGAAGCCGAATTTGGTCCGTCTCTAAGGCAGCGCCATCTCGTAGTGCGGACGAGCGCTGCGGCTGCCCTGTTTTGCTTAGTGGGGCGCGCTCTAGTGGGAAAGGTGTGTACGCGCTGACTATGCGGAACTATGTACAGTCGTGGACAAAACGAGCGAGACCCCTCGCCTTTTCGTTATGCTGATCCGCACGGCTTTAAAGTCTGCTACACAGCATAACAGGCAAGGCGACGAAGTGCTACCAACATACTATGCGCAGGCGTGAAATTGACAAACTATCTGAACTTTTTTAGACTGTATTCCATAATTTCTAAGACTATATTAATGCTGATTAGTGTGTTAAATACAACACGTAAACATAAGACAGAACTGAAAGAAGAAACGCTAATTTGTATGAAACGGACGAATAAAAATGAATTTCAGCTTATCCAGATAACAGACAAAGAACCCCAGACCGTTACGAATTAGCAAAATATTATCCGCATTCGCCCGCGAAACGGTCTGTGTCAACGTTCAGACCAGTCATACTGGATTACCATTGCTGACCTACCATGAAAGTGTGCAAATTTAGCAATGCGTGAAGATTCATAACGAAATTCACTTAAACATCATTCAGTGCCACACTTAAGTCAATTCCATTATTGACAGAAGCGGAAAAAGGAGGCAGTATCATGTATGAAATTCTACAAGAGTGTCATATTGACATCCACAGAGCGCCAGTACAGAATAAAGGTAGCGATAAATCGTATTGGGTGCGCGAGAATTTCTTAAAATTGCTTTACTGATATTCTACCTGCCTCCATAGAGATTAGAACCGAAAACAAACTAGACCTTCCTTTCACTATGCTAGCAGACAACCTAGGCAAACAGCCCTCTATTATTACCCCAGACATGAACAAGCCGGCAATTTCGCAATAAAAATCTGCAGTTTCTGTTGCATAGAGCTTTCTGGACTCAAAAACATGAATTTTCTTCCTTTATGTCACCACTTATGCGACAATCATTCGGGATGATTATCGAAATAACAAATTACTGTTATTAGAGAGTAAATTTTGTAGGATAATTCTGCACCACCCCAGGAAATAAACGGCTACATAGCTGCCAAACGTATTCTGCATTGTTTCGAATTCTCCACTAGACTCGCCACAGCCAGAAAACGTTCATTAGCAGAAGTGTTTCTTAAGCTAGCTAGCAATGAGAATGTTCGTACTTCTAAAACGCGGTGGCATTAATACTGGGATGTGAATTACCACGTGTATAGGCAAATACATTCTATTTGCATTCCTGTAAACGTGATTTGGATCGAAAACGTAGCTACGACTAATATGCTTATGTATCGACAGCAACTAGAACATTTCGAATAAAGAGTAGCGGGTGTTATTTATGCGGCCCTCATCTTCAGTGTTTTCGTTGTTAGGATTTCGTCACCTAAACCGGTAAAAACGGAACCCTACTAGTCTCACTTTCTTGACCGTCTATCGGTCTACCCAACCCTTAAAATCCGTTTACCTCCAGAACGGGTGGACATAATAAGCGGAAATGTATCGCACTTCTTGCTGTAACCGGTCCCTTGCTGGTGTAAAAAAGTGAGCTTCTATGTCAACGCAATCAAAAGATACGACGGTTTATGTAAAGAAAATTTACGCGAAAGGTCAAAAAATGGCTTCAAGAACTATGCGACCTAACTGCTTAGGTCATCAGCCCCTAGACCTAGAACTACTTAAACCTAGCTAGCCTAAGGGCATCACAGACATCTATGCCCGAGGTAGAATTCCAACCTGCGACTGAAGCAGCCGTGCGGTTCGTCACTGAAGCGCCTGGAACCGCTCGGCCACCGCAACGCGGCGAAACCCTACTCACCTCATGTATAATGATAATATATACTGTCTAGTGAGGATAAACTGTATTCTCCAGCAACTCAGATCGTTTGATCACGGAACTTTTACGAAGCTACATTCAAACTTTGTCGAAGTCGTCTGCAATATCCATTACAAACACCCTAGGAACTTCGTATGCGATATCCACTTCTGAATACGCTGGCAGATAATGCAGTACTATAACAAGTAGGTGGGAACTTATTGTTATTGGTCCATGCATGACACTTTATTTCAATATCAATTTAACGCGCCTAGGTGTTCGTATATGGCTGAAATTAATGAACAAAAAGTAAATAAACAGTAAACAACTTCGATGTTCAGATCAAGTGAAAGTCACATGTCGTAATTACAACATAATTTCGTTGTTACATCTACATGACTACATCAACAGGATTTCTTTGCAATCCGGACTTACGTGCCTGGCAGAAGGTTCGGATTATTTCTCTACCGTCCCACTCATTAACAGTGTGCGGGAAAAGGGACTACTTAAATCTTTTCTTGCGAGCCTTGAATTACATTATTACTATGGTTTCTTCTTGTGTAAGTACCCTAGGAAATAATGTTTTGGCATTCAGAACATATGGTGGTGATTGAAATTTCGTGAAAAGATCTCGTGGCAACGAAAAACGCATATGTTTTCATGAATGTTACCCCAACTCGATTATCAAATCTGGGATCCTCTCTCCCCTATTTCGTGACATTACAAAGCGTGCTACCGTTCCTTGGACGTTTTTGCGTGCACAGTCAATCACGTCTGTCAAGGATATTATAGCAGTGGACGGACAAACGTAGTGTAGGCAGTGTTTTCAGTTGGCCTGTTGCGTATTCTTAGTGTGCGGCCAATAAAACGCAGTCATTCGTTTGCCTTCCCCACAAAAGTATGTTTTCGATCTTTCCAGTTTAAGTTTTACTGGGTACTGAGATGAACTGACAGTGCTTCGACTTGTGTTTTGTCATGTAACCGAAAGTTAATTATTGTTATTGGACGCAGCTTTCGTGTTTAATGTATTCCTCAGTCAACAACAGTAGACTCCTCGTACACCACACATAACTGTTTCAAAGTATTAAATTGTTACTGATCTTACCATGTTGCAGTGGTCATCTTAACTTGCCGTTTTGAAAAAAAGGAAAATATTTTAGCGAAATGTAGCAACTAAGAAGCGGAGTATCCAAACAAACAAACGTTTCCGGTTTAAGTAGTTGCAGTAGGTCTACTACACAGTAACGTAAATTAGGAGCAAAGTCCATAAGTAGATCCTCATCAGGAAAACCAGCCCTCATAATGCAAAGTGCAACTACAACAAAGAAAGTTTCCAAACATGTCAATGAGTAGTCGAGGAAAGTGGACGCATTCTGTCTACTGAATCCCAACGCACGCAATTTACGAGGGGGCACGCCAAGTGTCAGACCCCGATCTTGCTTTTAACTACGCTCATTGAAAGAGGGGACAAAATAAGCTTAAACTCTACCGCTTCTGAGAAAACGACGGTCAAAGTGTTCAATGCGTTGTTGCTATAGTGTAGATACCGCTTAGCGGTTAAGGATTCAACTGAAGCGGTGGCTCTGCGGCTACCATAGCGACTTCGGAACTTTGCGCTGCGAGTTCGAAACCCGGTTTTTCCTTTTTTCCCCCCTCACTCTCTGAATTATCTACGAATGTTTATTCCAATTTATGATGAAACACTGTTGTCGTTATTCGTCAGTTAATTTACTGTGTAAAGAAATAAGTTAAAAAGGGAACACACAGTGCGTAGTGGGGCGATCACTCTGTTGTAGAAATAATTCAGAAGCCAAGATCGCTTAAATACTGTCTACTGGATAACCGGTTTCAACACACTAAAGGTGCCATTATCGGATCTAAATGTAGATTAACATTGATAAACCATTTGGATATAACGATACATGAGGCAGACGAGATGATTTTATATCAGCTTGTCTCATTCGTTTATTATTTTTTTAATTCATTAATTACACATAAAGTTAATTGTCGAGTAATGACAACATTATTTCAACATAAATTAGAAAAAAAACATTCGAAGATAATTCTGATAGAGAGGCAGGAAAATAAAATAATTAAAAAACCCAATATGGTCTCGAACACGGGAATCAATGCTAAGAAGGAACGACGGTAGCCACTGAGCCACCGCTTCAATTGCGTTCTCGGCTGCAGAATGTATCTACACTAGAGCAACAGCGCGTTGATAACTTTGGCCGTCGTTTTCTCGGAAACGGTCGAGTGTCTGCAGATAAGCCGAAACACAAGTTCGCTTATTTTGTCCTCTCCTTCACTGACAAGGGGAGGCCGCCAATTGTGAAATTCAGATTCGATTCATACTGCGCATAATAAAAGCTCATGGCCAGAGGTGTAATGTGGCAAAGCACCAAGATGCACTTCTCAGCCGTTGTCGAGAAAATCGACAGTTAGAAGAAACCGCTGCGGTGAAATACTCTCTACGATTCATAATTTTCTACAGCGTCGTGGCGCAGCGGTAAGCGCTCGAGTTCGTAATCCGAAGGTCGGCGGATCGAATCTCGCTCCATGCAACTTTTTTTTTTTAGTATTTGTTTTTTGTAATTCAAATGTGTGTATAAACACACACACACACACACATATATATATATATAATTCCCGGCAACAGGTTGCAACAATTATGCATATAATAAGTTGTTGAAAGTCGTTTGTCGTGGAAAAACTGGCGACTTCGAACATCATTATGTTTTCCGCAAACAAATTTGTATTTCACAAATGTTATTAATTGTCTTCATAATGTTAACCACGTATAGTTAGCGGAAGACGTAGAAACGATATTCCGAAACGAATACGTATAGCGTAAGTCAAACGTTCGAATTAGCATAGAAACCCCACGAACACAAATTTGCTGTGGCAGGTATGAAATATAAACTCCGTTAATCGCTCCTTACACTTGAAGGACAGATGTTGAATGGGCCGAAACGAGCCGCCGCATAACAGCGTAGTTGCCTGCTAACTTCGAAAGAAGGTAGATGCGGTCCCTAGCACAACTTATAACACCGTCGAAAATCAGTGCGGACGTGAGAGCTTTGGTACACCGTGTTGGGCTCTGAGCACTATGGGACTTAACATCTATGGTCATCAGTCCCCTAGAACTTAGAACTACTTAAACCTAACTAACCTAAGGACAGCACACAACACCCAGCCATCACGAGACAGAGAAAATCCCTGACCCCGCCGGGAATCGAACCCGGGAACCCGGGCGTGGGAAGCGAGAACGCTACCGCACGACCACGAGATGCGGGCGTACACCGTGTTAAACAAACGGTAAAATGGAGGCGGTACAATTGGAGAGCGATCCGCCTTCACCAACATGCATAAGCAATTCATTAATAGTTTATATATATATATATATATATATATATATATATATATATATATATATGGCAACGGCCTTGCCGCAGTGGCTACACCGGTTCCCGTGAGATCACCGAAGTTAAGCGCTGTCGGGCGTGGTCGGCGCTTGGATGGGTCACCATCCCGCCGCCACGTGCTGTTGCCATTTTTCGGGGTGCACTCAGCCTCGTGATGCCAATTGAGGAGCTACTCGACCGATTAGTAGCGGCTTCGGTCAAAGAATACCGTCCTAACGGTCGGGAGTGCGGTGTGCTGACCACACGCCCCTCCTTATCCGCATCCTCCTCGGAAGATGACACGGCGGCCGGACGGTCCCGGAAGGGCCACCTGTGGCCTAAAGACGGAGCTTTTAATTTAATTAAAATATATATATATATATATATATTTGAATTACAAAAAAATAATAATAATAAAAAAATGTTGCATGGCGTGAGATTCGATCCGGCGACCTTCGGATTACGAACTCGAGCGCTTACCGCTGCGCCACGACGCTGTAGAAAATTATTAATCGTAGAGAGTATTTCACCGCAACGGTTTCTTCTAACTGTCGATTTTCTCGACAACAGCTGAGAAGTGCATTTTGGTGCTTTGCCACATTACACCTCTGGCCATGAGCTTTTATTATGCGCAGTATGAATCGAATCTGAATTTCACATTTGGCAGCCTCCCCTTGTGAGCAAAGTTTCGGGACAATCAGCCTATGACACTTGGCGAGTTCCCCTCGCTCGTCGAGTCGCTTCTTACGCCCGGCGAGAATTATGTATGCCTCCGAGTAAACTGCGCCACCTGGAAACACGGCGAGCGGGGATAAACACGTTTTCCTTCTTATAAGGCAACCCTCTACAGATAAAATTCATGAAGTGTTCTTCAGGTTGCCTCAGATATTTCAGAAATGTTTCTTGCGTCAGGCCTGCCGCATATGCAAAACGTAAACATTTCATTTCATGTAATATTTATCAGGATAAGACATGACAAGAGTGGACCAGTCCCTTCTGAGAAAAATTAGAGATTTTAAGTTGCTCCACTATGTAATGACACGGGTATGGGCTTGCGATCTCTCTTTTATGCCATCGATTTCCGTGTTACACATACTTGGCCACTGCGTTGTGGCTGCCATCGTGGAGGAGGCAGTCTGTTTCCTGCCAGCGCTGTTTCCGCAGCCAATATTAACCGCGACGAATCATTCAGTCAACGCTAAATGGCCCATCTGGCTGAGGCAGACAAGGGCGCTATAATAGAACTCCATGCAGAGGGATCTTCAAATGCCGACATAGCAAGAACTATGGGTCTTCACAAGTCGACGGTAGCCAGGTGGATCAGACGAAAGGAAGAGAGTGGTAACTTGAATGGGAGGCCTCATGGCCGTCGCCGCAAAAGAACAGCAGCTCAGGATCAGCAGATACGCCGTTTCAGTGAGAACCACCCATTTGTCAACGCACGACAAATTCAGCAAACTTTGGGTCTCAATGTTATCAGTAAGACCGTCACTCCTCGTGTAAGGGAAGGTGGACTGAGAGCAAGAAGCGCTGCTGTGAAAGAGACATTGACTGTTTCCCAAAGAGAAGCTTGCCTTGCTTTTGCTACTGAAAATGGCGACAAACCTCTCCAGTTTTGGAGGCGAGTGATTTTCACGCACCAAAAAGTTTTCTCTACGGCATCATCCGGAAAAGTACTAGTTTACCGGCCTAAATGTGCTAGGTATAATCGAAAATATATTTACAGTTGCCGAAGGAGTGGCAGGTTGTCGGTGCCGGCCGGTGTGGCCGTGCGGTTCGAGGCGCTTCAGTCTGGAACCGCGTGACCGCTACGGTCGCAGGTTCGAATCCTGCCTCGCGCATGGATGTGTGTGATGTCCTTAGGTTAGTTAGGTTTAAGTAGTTCTACGTTCTAGGGGACTGATGACCACAGATGTTAAGTCCCACAGTGCTCAGAGCCATTTGTAGTCGGTAACGGTATGGGCGTGGATATCGGCCGAAGGGTGTGGGCTCCTGTGGGAAGTGGAAGGAAGATTCGATGCGCGCAATTACATATCAATTCTGGAGAACGTGATGTTGCCTGCTGTGGCAGCAAGATTTGGCGATGATCAGATCATGTTCCAACAAGATCGCTCGTCTATTCATATGGCACGTGTGGTTAAGAGGCGGGTCGACGACCATAGTAATATTACTGTAACGGAATGGCCACCTAAAGGAGCTGACACGAATCCCATTGAGAATATCTGGGCAGAAATGGTCAGAGTAATACGAGAAAAGGGCAGTCACCGTCGACTCGCCGACAGCTTTCTGATGTGATTCATGACGCTTGGAATGAGTTACTTGAATCTCCTAGTTATGTGGCTCGAGTTGTGGGCTCAATGCCCAACAGACTTCGAGCTGTTGTGGAAGCCAAAGGAGGCTTCACCAATCAGCTGTTTCAAGCTTTGTTTCTTTCTTCTTCGTCTTTTTTTTTTTTACTTACAGACGTATATTTTATATAATTTCAAGGAAACGCAGTAAATGGAATGTGGACTGATTTTTGAGGCTTCATTTTGTGACGGCTAAACAGTGCTGCATCATGGGACCCGCTATTTGTCCACATGTGGCTGAACATCAGAGGTGTAAAAAATTTTGAGGTGCCGAAGTTCTCTGGAAGAATAACGTCTTTTAGACAAGGAGATGATTTTTAGTTCATTTCATTTTAACCATTCACACTATGATTTGACATTCTAATCTTTGATTTCATTTTATTATTATGTATCTTTTCTCCAGTGAAAGTCAACGGTAGTAAGTTTCAAGATATGAAGAATAACTGGAAGTTTCTAATTTGTGGAAAGCGTATTTAACAGTTAATATTTTCGACAAATCTGTAGTTATAGGACATATTAAGAAGCGAGTCAAAAATGGCATTGTGGAATGATCAGGTTGGTCTCTAAAGGGTAACGACGATAAAATAGCAAATATGAAACTATGGGTAACAACTATTGTTGATGGTGAGCAGCCATAATCGATATGTCACTTTTCCGTAATTGTATTTCTGAAGTTTATCGTCAATCCTAGGACTGACACCGATACTCTGTTTTACGTAAAGAATACAACCTTCAAAATTTATTTAGCAGCGCAGAATATTAAATCACAGTTTATAGATCAGGAACCTAATCCAACTGCCTTTAATTTTATTTTCACGGATGACATTGAGACAGTAAATAACAAGAGAAATAAGAAAACTCTCAGAATCGATATAGAGAATTCAAGTATCATGTGAATTCAAAAGTTTGCTATAATAGCGATTAATTGCTTTTTACAGACCCCTTCATGCCTACGTTTTCCGTCAGACAGACAATGTTTGAAACTACGACTAACGAGGTAAACAATTTTTCCACAAATTGTCAAATTGGAAGTCGGAGAGCCAGTTACATAAATTACGATGACAACAAACGTTTTTCAAGTAAACTGATCACAGGAGGCATCCAACGCATTTATTGTGAGTTACATGCACAGTATGTAAACTGGCAACGCCACCAACACACAATACCACTAACAAGGGAACATCCCCATCGCACCGCCCTCAGATTTAGTTATAAGTTGATACAGGGGATAGGCCTTGAAAAACTGAACACAGATCAATCGAGAAAACAGGAAGAAGTTGTGTGGAAGTATGAGAAAAATAAGCAAAATATACAAACTGAGTAGTCCATGCGCAAGATAGGCAACATCAAGGATAGGGTGAGCTCAGGAGCGCCGTGATCCCGTGGTTAGCGCACGCAGCTGCGGAACGAGAGGTCCTTCCGTCAAATTTTCCCAGGAGTGAAAAGTTTAATTTTTATTTTCAGACAATTATTATCTGTCCGTCCGTCTGTCCGATGCGAGGTAACCGCGCCGTAGTATGATGACGCTACACCTAAAAAACATCGAAAGACATGACGTCAGTCGACTATAGCGCACGGAAGAGAGAGTATTCCTGCTAATGAGGCTCCCTGGCTGGCAGTTAACTGTTCGCTACTTTGGACGAGAGTGCATTAAATACGTGCGATGCATTGCGTGGGCAATATGAATCCAGCAAATATAGCTCGTGACTCCAATAACAATGTCAATGAATATTTTCCGAACTGTAAGGCATCGGAAAGTTCCTTAAGGGATCAGCGATTGTCGAACATTTGTATGATTATTTCCTACATTTGTTGAATAACAGTACGTGTGGTGATGATTGTCTGAAAATAAAAAAAATCAAACAACTAACCCGAGGGAAGCCTGAAACCAACGACCTCTCGTTCTGCAGCTCCTCACGCTAACCACGCGACCACTGCGCTCCCGTGCTCAAGCTATCCTTGATGTTGCTTATCATGTACACGGACTACTCAGTTTGTTTGGTTTGAATATTTTTTTCATAGGTCCACACAACTTCTTCCTGTTTTTCGAATGATCTGTGTTCAGTTTTCAAGGCCTATCCACTGTGTCAACTTATAACTA
The DNA here is from genome assembly GCF_023898315.1 of Schistocerca nitens. Classification (NCBI taxonomy): domain Eukaryota; kingdom Metazoa; phylum Arthropoda; class Insecta; order Orthoptera; family Acrididae; genus Schistocerca; species Schistocerca nitens. The sequence continues at coordinate 996,258,496 of NC_064614.1, read as the reverse complement.
AATCTGAGGAGGGTGCGATGGGGAGGTTCCCTTGTTAGCTATGAAACAACTGTAGCAAAACGGAGCATCCTCGTTATCCATGTGATGGATAAGACGACTAATTCGCAACATAAATGTCAATGTAAGCATCAGTTTCTGTTGGAACGTGCTTCCCGGACCAAATAACATACATTTCCTACGTCTTCAATGCGAATCATGTAGCAAATGTAATTTAAAGGACATAAAAATATCGAGTGAATTTACTAAAATAATTATGAACCACTTGAATTTGCATTCAACAGGCAATGTTCAGAAGTCTGGTGTAGGAGTACTGCATGCTCTAATTCGAAACAACAAAAATCAACAGAGTAACTATTATTGAACGTCATCAGGTCACTCATCGAGCATTCCTATGCAGTACTGTTACTGGTGACGTGTTATGATGCCTTTATCGTTAACTTCCTAAGAAGAAATGAAAGGCTGAGCCCCACCAAAAGACGTAAACTCGAGGAAAGAGTTGCGTGAACATATTATTTTACATCTGATAAATCCAAAAGTGTGTTTTGGGCTACGAATTCTGCCCCCAGGGTGTGCGCAACACAGCTGGAATTTGTTGCCAACAACTGAGACACCTTTCGGTCACAGTGTAAGAAAATCGAGCAACAAAACTACATCACCTGTGCTACTGCATGATAACGCACTATGTTGATTTGAGAAACAAAACTATCCAGGAGATTGATAGGAAAGTCGTCTCTCAGGCACATTTGTATTGATAGGGAAGTCCTCTCTCAAGCACTTGTCCCTCTCGTCATATATTTGTAAAATTTTACCTTTCCCACTCTAGATCGATCAACCGTCAATGCAATTCATTTCTAGACGAAAATACTTTAAAAACTACTCTTGTTTATTGACATCGTTAGAACAAGTAGGTTTCTACAGGCGTAGAATTTGTAAACAACTTTAGCATTGTCATATCGTTTTAGATATCGTGAAAGAAAATTCTGCTGCTAATTAATTTCTCTTTGATAATTACTGTTGCGTTTAGTAAACTAATGGAAAATGCAATTAAAATATTCACTGTACTAATACAAACTAAAGTCAGCTTAATACAGAAACATCACGACGGCAGTCTATCTTAATAAAGCATTAAGTTTCTGTGAGACAATTGGGCTTATTTTAACACGAATTAGTAGGATATTACAGACTTTACACTTAGAAAAGATCTGTATTTATTTCATTTCCTGTTCCATTCGTAAGTGTTATGAAAATGGGGCTTTTCATAGATAAAATTATGTATTCACAACAACAAAAAAATGTCGGCAGAAAACAAAAGTGGCATTATGAATCTGGCAGTACCGTAAGGTTTTCACTCTGACACTAAGAGTTACTGAAAGTAGCAAGAAGAATTTTGCTCGAGCGTTGTCTTACGATTCCCTTATTAAGTTTTTATCTGCCTGCTTGTAGCTGTGCTACAAAAGAATTAAAAATCTGGCTTTCAGCAAGTCTCGAAAGGCGAACAAAAGCAGCTTGCACCTGGTTACTAAGCATGTTACCTGGGGACTGGTTTTTTCTTAAAGCGGGAAGACATCCTTTTGTGGTTCAATTGGCAAATGTCAGTCAGACGTGTGACGTTAGTCTAAGCGTTTCGGTGTGTTGAATTTGTACCAATGATTTTTCTACACGTTTTTTCTGTCCCAAATAGAGTTGAAGTCTCCCATTAGTATTTTCACGTCATCTTGGTGAATTTTGCTCATGGTATTTTCGAGTGTGTTCCAGAATTTTTCAACATTGTCGGTGTTTTTCTTATTTTCGATGTTGGTGGGTTCAAATGGTTCAAATGGCTCTGAGCACTATGGGACTTAACTGCTGTGGTCATCAGTCCCCTAGAACTTAGAACTAGTTAAACCTAACTAACCTAAGGACATCGCACACATCCATGCCCGAGGCAGGATGCGAACCTGCGACCGTAGCGGTCGCGCGGTTCCAGACTGTAGCGCCTAGAACCTCTCGAACACTCCGGCCGTCGATGTTGGTGGGGACACGTGCATTGATGAGTGTATATGTTTTACTGGGGCTCTGAATGACCATAGTCATAAGTCGCTTGTTGACGGGCCAGCCGCGGTGGCCGAGCGGTTCTTGGCTCTTCAGTCCGGAACCGCGCGACTGCTACGGTCGCAGGTTCGAATCCAGCCTTGGGCATGAATTTGTGTGATGTCCTTAGATTAGCTAGGTATAAGTAGTTCTAAGTTCTAGGAGACTGATGACCTCCACTGTTAAGTTCCATAGTGCTCAGAGCCATTGGAACCTTTTGATTGTCGATCGGTGTTATTTCTTTGACAGAGTTGATAAATCGGTGTTCGAGAAATGCAATGCCGAAGATTGGTACGCCTTTCGTTACCTTTTGTTGTATTCTGCTCTTGAAGATGCAATGGTTTCCCTAATGCACGGTTTCATTGTCAGTTAGTCGTGGTTCTTGAAGTGCAAGGATGAGAATTTTTTGTCGGTCCATTTCTTTTGTGAGATTATTTAGTTTTCGTGTTTGGATCAAGGTATCGATGTTTACTTTTAAATGCATGTTTTTTGCTTGTAGGGAAATTTACCAGAGATCTTCGATATTCTCTGTCGTGCTAACCTGGACTCCCCAGAATCCGAAAATCCAACTGCCGCCTGTCGACAGCCGGGTTGTGTACCACCTGGGATAAAGTTGACTTTGCTTGCATAGTTTACGTTTGCTTGTGTTTCATTGGTTGTGCTTGGGTGATACCAGGACCGGACAGGACCAGAGGGTGTTGAAGCCTTTGAAAGCAAATATTTTCAGCCAAGCTCATTGAGCTAACACGGTGACCAGAGTAACGGTGATTTTCACTCAGACGTGTCTGGATTTTGCGTTCAACGGATTGAGTAGCCGTTCAGGATTGTGTTAGTATTTGGTTCACCCCTAGTATTTGATTTCCTCGGTACCACCCATATGGGGGAGGGTTTCCACTATCCGCCACACGCGATTATTATTATTATTATTATTATTATTATTGTCATTATGTCTCAGCAAATCCCATATGGTGTATCTTCCCACCACTGAAATAGATGTGTGTTGTTCGATTCAGTATTTCCATCACATAAATGTGGTTTATAATTACGTTACATTGCTACTAGTAGACATATTTCTCACTTTTTCTTAGACAGTTGCTACCTGTTACTCCATCATAGGAATTTATGTGCGAAGCATTGTTGAAATACAGACGTTCAAATTATCCGATTTCTGTAATTTCATTTCGATACCAGATCGTTCTAATCGGATTCAGCCAGGTAGTCTTAATGTGGATATCCGACCACGACTGTCATCATATGATAGACTGTGTAAACCACATTCTTTATCGGACTGTTGAATATAGATCACTTATCTATGACAGGACCTGAATTCTTAAACACTGTGGAAAATAATAATCCGATGTGCTTATTACAAATACGTTATTCCAATATAAATATGTGAACTAACGAGATAACAGTTTATTTACAGGAGCAGAACTAATGTTCAAATGTTCAAATGTGTGTGAAATCGTATGGGACTTAACTGCTAAGGTCATCAGTACCTAAGCTTACACACTACTTAACCTAAATCATCCTAAGGACAAACACACACACCCATGCCCGAGGGAGGACTTGAACCTCCGCCGGGATCAGCCACGCAGCTCATGACTGCAGCGCCCCTGACCGCTCGGCTAATCCCGCGCGGCTACTAAAAGTATACTCGTCCACAAAACCCATGTGGACAATTATCTGATAATCGGTCAAGCTTTGCTTTGTCGCAGCTCTTTAGGACAAAAGAATGGACAGCTCCCTGCTTTTTGCGTTTCCGATAGCGCCTACGATAAGAATCTGGTGTCATATTATGTTTCAGAGCCGTAAACTGTTTATTTTTTCACCTCATACTAAAAGAAAAGCTATGATATGAGACGAGGAAATGACTTATATGCTTCTCAGGAACTTAAGTTTTTCGCGTTAATTTTCTCACTTCATTCTAAAACAAGGACGTTAATATGAGAAGAGGAAATGAAATATACGCTTCCAAGACATATTATTTCCTTGGGTGCTACTACTGCATACATGAAAGCCCTGCAGTTAATTTTTGTATGTTGGATAAATTTTGATATCACCTCACATTCCTTTGTGAGAAGGTTCCTATTTTCTTAGGATTCAAATAGAGTGGACATTTCATCACTGGTTAATATTCTCATGACTAATGACATGATACCCGTTGCAATTGCTCCATGGCACCTGTGAGTAGAGTCTCACGTTGGTTACTATAAGAACACGCAGGCAGTGATATCCGCTCACTGCAGTCAGAGCCAAGGTGATTTCTTTCTGTTTATGGCGAAGCGTCTGCTGCAGTGTCCACGCTCAGCCAACATAAACACATCGCGGCGGCATTGGGCAGTGCTGATCGCTGCGCTTGTCGCAGGCCTCGACAACAAGAGCGCACTCTCTGCTAACGATACTATGGAGTTAATACATCTTACTTAACGTAATATGCAGGACGTGGGTTAGGTGAAAATTCAGTTTGTAACTTCCCATCGCATTAACATACTTTACAGTCATATTTGATGCCCGGTTGTCTGTCTGATGTTAATAGTATTGATTCAGATTGTGCATTAACACGAAAACTCACTCACACACACACACACACACACACACACACGCACACACTCATTGATTCCAGTGAGGGTGACAACTACTGTGTGTTGAACAACACATGCACCAGTCAGTTCCTCAGTTGGCGTCGAGTGGATGAGTTTTTTCAATTACCTTGCATTGCAAGAATTGTATGTAAGAGCCTGAAAGTAAATGGACTTGTATCCTAAAGAGCTGCGACAAAGCAAAGCTTGACCGATTATCAGATAATTGTCCACATGGGTTTTGTGGACGAGTATACTTTTAGTAGCCGCGCGGGATTAGCCGAGCGGTCAGGGGCGCTGCAGTCATGAGCTGCGTGGCTGATCCCGGCGGAGGTTCGAGTCCTCCCTCGGGCATGGGTGTGTGTGTTTGTCCTTAGGATGATTTAGGTTAAGTAGTGTGTAAGCTTAGGTACTGATGACCTTAGCAGTTAAGTCCCATACGATTTCACACACATTTGAACATTTGAACATTAGTTCTGCTCCTGTAAATAAACTGTTATCTCGTTAGTTCACATATTTATATTGGAATAACGTATTTGTAATAAGCACATCGGATTATTATTTTCCACAGTGTTTAAGAATTCAGGTCCTGTCATAGATAAGTGATCTATATTCAACAGTCCGATAAAGAATGTGGTTTACACAGTCTATCATATGATGACAGTCGTGGTCGGATATCCACATTAAGACTACCTGGCTGAATCCGATTAGAACGATCTGGTATCGAAATGAAATTACAGAAATCGGATAATTTGAACGTCTGTATTTCAACAATGCTTCGCACATAAATTCCTATGATGGAGTAACAGGTAGCAACTGTCTAAGAAAAAGTGAGAAATATGTCTACTAGTAGCAATGTAACGTAATTATAAACCACATTTATGTGATGGAAATACTGAATCGAACAATACACATCTATTTCAGTGGTGGGAAGATACACCATATGGGATTTGCTGAGACATAATGACAATAATAATAATAATAATAATAATAATAATCGCGTGTGGCGGATAGTGGAAACCCTCCCCCATATGGGTGGTACCGAGGAAATCAAATACTAGGGGTGAACCAAATACTAACACAATCCTGAACGGCTACTCAATCCGTTGAACGCAAAATCCAGACACGTCTGAGTGAAAATCACCGTTACTCTGGTCACCGTGTTAGCTCAATGAGCTTGGCTGAAAATATTTGCTTTCAAAGGCTTCAACACCCTCTGGTCCTGTCCGGTCCTGGTATCACCCAAGCACAACCAATGAAACACAAGCAAACGTAAACTATGCAAGCAAAGTCAACTTTATCCCAGGTGGTACACAACCCGGCTGTCGACAGGCGGCAGTTGGATTTTCGGATTCTGGGGAGTCCAGGTTAGCACGACAGAGAATATCGAAGATCTCTGGTAAATTTCCCTACAAGCAAAAAACATGCATTTAAAAGTAAACATCGATACCTTGATCCAAACACGAAAACTAAATAATTTCACAAAAGAAATGGACCGACAAAAAATTCTCATCCTTGCACTTCAAGAACCACGACTAACTGACAATGAATCCGTGTATTAGGGAAACCATTGCATCTTCAAGAGCAGAATACAACAAAAGGTAACGAAAGGCGTACCAATCTTCGGCATTGCATTTCTCGAACACCGATCTATCAACTCTGCCAAAGAATTCACACCGATCGACAATCAAAAGGTTCCAATGGCTCTGAGCACTATGGAACTTAACAGTGGAGGTCATCAGTCTCCTAGAACTTAGAACTACTTATACCTAGCTAATCTAAGGACATCACACAAATTCATGCCCAAGGCTGGATTCGAACCTGCGACCGTAGCAGTCGCGCGGTTCCAGACTGAAGAGCCAAGAACCGCTCGGCCACCGCGGCTGGCCCGTCAACAAGCGACTTATGACTATGGTCATTCAGAGCCCCAGTAAAACATATACACTCATCAATGCACGTGTCCCCACCAACATCGACGGCCGGAGTGTTCGAGAGGTTCTAGGCGCTACAGTCTGGAACCGCGCGACCGCTACGGTCGCAGGTTCGCATCCTGCCTCGGGCATGGATGTGTGCGATGTCCTTAGGTTAGTTAGGTTTAACTAGTTCTAAGTTCTAGGGGACTGATGACCACAGCAGTTAAGTCCCATAGTGCTCAGAGCCATTTGAACCATTTGAACCCACCAACATCGAAAATAAGAAAAACACCGACAATGTTGAAAAATTCTGGAACACACTCGAAAATACCATGAGCAAAATTCACCAAGATGACGTGAAAATACTAATGGGAGACTTCAACTCTATTTGGGACAGAAAAAACGTGTAGAAAAATCATTGGTACAAATTCAACACACCGAAACGCTTAGACTAACGTCACACGTCTGACTGACATTTGCCAATTGAACCACAAAAGGATGTCTTCCCGCTTTAAGAAAAAACCAGTCCCCAGGTAACATGCTTAGTAACCAGGTGCAAGCTGCTTTTGTTCGCCTTTCGAGACTTGCTGAAAGCCAGATTTTTAATTCTTTTGTAGCACAGCTACAAGCAGGCAGATAAAAACTTAATAAGGGAATCGTAAGACAACGCTCGAGCAAAATTCTTCTTGCTACTTTCAGTAACTCTTAGTGTCAGAGTGAAAACCTTACGGTACTGCCAGATTCATAATGCCACTTTTGTTTTCTGCCGACATTTTTTTGTTGTTGTGAATACATAATTTTATCTATGAAAAGCCCCATTTTCATAACACTTACGAATGGTACAGGAAATGAAATAAATACAGATCTTTTCTAAGTGTAAAGTCTGTAATATCCTACTAATTGTGTTAAAATAAGCCCAATTGTCTCACAGAAACTTAATGCTTTATTAAGATAGACTGCCGTCGTGATGTTTCTGTATTAAGCTGACTATAGTTTGTATTAGTACAGTGAATATTTTAATTGCATTTTCCATTACTTTACTAAACGCAACAGTAATTATCAAAGAGAAATTAATTAGCAGCAGAATTTTCTTTCACGATATCTAAAACGATATGACAATGCTAAAGTTGTTTACAAATTCTACGCCTGTAGAAACCTACTTGTTCTAACGATGTCAATAAACCAGAGTAGTTTTAAAAGTATTTTCGTCTAGAAATGAATTGCCTTGACGGTTGATCGATCTAGAGTGGGAAAGGTAAAATTTTACAAATATATGACGAGAGGGACAAGTGCTTGAGAGAGGACTTCCCTATCAATACAAATGTGCCTGAGAGACGACTTTCCTATCAATCTCCTGGATAGTTTTGTTTCTCAAATCAACATAGTGCGTTATCATGCAGTAGCACAGGTGATGTAGTTTTGTTGCTCGATTTTCTTACACTGTGACCGAAAGGTGACTCAGTTGTTGGCAACAAATTCCAGCTGTGTTGCACACACCCTGGGGGCAGAATTCGTAGCCCAAAACACACTTTTGGATTTATCAGATGTAAAATAATATGTTCACGCAACTCTCTCCTCGAGTTTACGTCTTTTGGTGGGGCTCAGCCTTTCATTTCTTCTTAGGAAGTTAACGATAAAGGCATCATAACACGTCACCAGTAACAGTACTGCATAGGAATGCTCGATGAGTGACCTGATGACGTTCAATAATAGTTACTCTGTTGATTTTTGTTGTTTCGAATTAGAGCATGCAGTACTCCTACACCAGACTTCTGAACATTGCCTGTTGAATGCAAATTCAAGTGGTTCATAATTATTTTAGTAAATTCACTCGATATTTTTATGTCCTTTAAATTACATTTGCTACATGATTCGCATTGAAGACGTAGGAAATGTATGTTATTTGGTCCGGGAAGCACGTTCCAACAGAAACTGATGCTTACATTGACATTTATGTTGCGAATTAGTCGTCTTATCCATCACATGGATAACGAGGATGCTCCGTTTTGCTACAGTTGTTTCATAGCTAACAAGGGAACCTTCCCATCGCACCCTCCTCAGATTTAGTTATAAGTTGACACAGTGGATAGGCCTTGAAAACTGAACACAGATCATTCGAAAAACAGGAAGAAGTTGTGTGGACCTATGAAAAAAATATTCAAACCAAATAAACTGAGTAGTCCGTGTACATGATAAGCAACATCAAGGATAGCTTGAGCACGGGAGCGCAGTGGTCGCGTGGTTAGCGTGAGGAGCTGCAGAACGAGAGGTCGTTGGTTTAAGTCTTCCCTCGGGTTAGTTGTTTGATTTTTTTTATTTTCAGACAATCATCACCACACGTACTGTTATTCAACAAATGTAGGAAATAATCATACAAATGTTCGACAATCGTTCGATCCCTTAAGGAACTTTCCGATGCCTTACAGTTCGGAAAATATTCATTGACATTGTTATTGGAGTCACGAGCTATATTTGCTGGATTCATATTGCCCACGCAATGCATCGCACGTATTTAATGCACTCTCGTCCAAAGTAGCGAACAGTTAACTGCCAGCCAGGGAGCCTCATTAGCAGGAATACTCTCTCTTCCGTGCGCTATAGTCGACTGACGTCATGTCTTTCGATGTTTTTTAGGTGTAGCGTCATCATACTACGGCGCGGTTACCTCGCATCGGACAGACGGACGGACAGATAATAATTGTCTGAAAATAAAAATTAAACTTTTCACTCCTGGGAAAATTTGACGGAAGGACCTCTCGTTCCGCAGCTGCGTGCGCTAACCACGGGATCACGGCGCTCCTGAGCTCACCCTATCCTTGATGTTGCCTATCTTGCGCATGGACTACTCAGTTTGTATATTTTGCTTATTTTTCTCATACTTCCACACAACTTCTTCCTGTTTTCTCGATTGATCTGTGTTCAGTTTTTCAAGGCCTATCCCCTGTATCAACTTATAACTAAATCTGAGGGCGGTGCGATGGGGATGTTCCCTTGTTAGTGGTATTGTGTGTTGCCAGTTTACATACTGTGCATGTAACTCACAATAAATGCGTTGGATTCCTCCTGTGATCAGTTTACTTGAAAAACGTTTGTTGTCATCGTAATTTGTGTAACTGTCTCTCCGACTTCCAATTTGACAATTTGTGGAAAAATTGTTTACCTTCTTAGTCCTAGTTTCAAACATTGTCTGATAGAAAATGTAGGCATGAAGGAGTCTGTAAAAGCAATTAATCGCTATTATAGCAAACTTTTGAATCCACTGGACACTTGAATTCTATATATTGATTCTGAGAGTTTTGTTATTTCTCTTGTTATTTACTGTCCCAAAGTCATCCGTGAGAATAAAATTAAAGGCAGTTGGATTAGGTTCCTGATCTATAAACTGTGATTTAATATTCTGCGCTGCTAAATAAATTTTGAAGGTTGTATTCTTTACGTAAAACAGAGTATCGATGTCAGTCCTAGGATTGACGATAAACTTCAGAAATACAATTACGGAAAAGTGACATATCGATTACGGCTACTCACCATCAACAATAGTTGTCACCCATTGTTTAGTATTTGCTATTTTACCGTCGTTACCCTTTAGAGGCCAACCTGATCTTTCCACAGTGCCATTTTTACTTGCTTCTTAATATGTCCTATAACTACAGATTTGTTGAAAATATGAACTGTTAAATACGCTATTCCACAAATTAAAAACTTCCAGTTATTCTTCATATCTTGAAACTTACTACCGTTGACTTTCACTGAAGGAAAGATACGTAATAATAAAATGAAATCAAAGATTAGAATGTCGAAGCATAGTGTGAATGGTTAAAATGAAATGAACTAAAAATCATCTTCTTGTCTAAAACACTTTACTCTTCCAGAGAACTTCGGTACCTCTCAAAATTTTTTCAGCTCTGATGTTTAGCCACATGTGGAAAAATAGCGGGTCTCATGATGCAGCACTGTTTAGCCGTCACAAAATAAAGCCTCAAAAATCAGTAAATAAAACTATTCTTGTACAGTTGCTCCGAATCGCATATACCAACCGCCCTTTGCTGCGACAACTACTCAAAGTCTATTGGGTATTTGATTTTGTTCTGCTTTTTCGGGCCTCCTTACCTCTCCTTCTAGCCCAACCTTTGTTCTGCAATTACGTCTTCATCGGGGAGCTTCTCCTCAACATTTTTATTTTGTGCTGAACTGTTTTGTACCCTTCTTGCATACACACGTGTGTCACGTATTTTATACAGACTGAATGAATATATAAGGTGAGTATTTCTTCTCTTATCAAATTAAATATTACATATCTTGCTGTGAATTAATTTGTTTGTCCCCATTCCACTTATTGCGTTTCCTTGAAATTATATAAAACATAAGTCTGTAAAAAAAAATCGCGTATAGCCTCCTTTGGCTTCCACAACAGCTGGAAGTCTGTTGGGCATTGAGCCCACAACTCGAGCCACAGAACTAGGAGATTCAAGTAACTCATTCCAAGCTTCATGAATTTGCTGATTTGTCGTGCGTTGACAAATGGGTGGTTCTCACTGAAACGGCGTATCTGCTGATCCTGAGCTTGCGTTGTTTTGCGGCGACGGCCATGAGGCCTCCCATTCAAGTTACCACTCTCTTCCTTTCGTCTGATCCACCTGGCTACCGTCGACTTGTGAAGACCCATAGTTCTCGCTATGTCGGCATTTGAAGATCCCTCTGCATGGAGTATTATAGCGCCCTTGTCTGCCTCAGCCAGATGGGCCATTTAGCGTTGACTGAATGATTCGTCGCGGTTAATATTGGCTGCGGAAACAGCGCTGGCAGGAAACAGACTGCCTCCTCCAAGATGGCAGCCGCAACGCAGTGGCCAAGTATGTGTAACACGGAAATCGATGGCATAAAAGACAGATCGCAAGCCCGTGCCCGTGTCATTACATAGTGGAGCAACTTAGAATCTCTAATTTTTCTCAGAAGGGACTGGTCCACTCTTGTCATGTCTTCTCCTGATAAATATTACATGAAATGAAATGTTTACGTTTTGCATATGCGGCAGGCCTGAGGCAAGAAACATTTCTGAAATATCTGAGGCAACCTGAAGAACACTTCGTGAATATTATCTGTAGAAGGTTGCCTTATAAGAAGGAAAACGTGTTTATCCCCGCTCGCCGTGTTTCCAGGTGGCGCAGTTTACTCGGAGGCATACATAATTCTCGCCGGGCGTAAGAAGCGACTCGACGAGCGAGGGGAACTCGCCAAATGTCATAGGCTGATTGTCCCGAAACTTTGCTCAGTGAAGGAGAGGACAAAATAAGCGAACATGTGTTTCGGCTTATCTGCAGACACTCGACCGTTTCCGAGAAAACGACGGTCAAAGTTATCAACGCGCTGTTGCTCTAGTGTAGATACCTTCTGCAGCCGAGAACGCAATTGAAGCGGTGGCTACCGTCGTTCCTTCTTAACACTGATTCCCGTGTTCGATACCATATTGGGTTTTTTAATTATTTTATTTTCCTGCCTCTCTATCAGAATTATCTACGAATGTTTTTTTCTAAGTTATGTTGAAATAATGTTGTCATTATTCGCCAATTAACTTTATGTGTAATTAATGAATTAAAAAGTAATAAACGAATGAGACAAGCTGATCTAACATCATCTGGGCTGCCTCATGTATCGTTATAACCAAATATTTTATAAATGTTAATCTACATTCAGATCCGATGATGGCACCTTTAGTGTGTTGAAACCGGTTATCCAGTAAACAATATTTAAGCGATCTTGGCTTCTGAATTATTTCTACAACAGAGTGATCGCCCCACTACGCACTGTGTGTTCCCTTTTTAACTTATTTCTTTACACAGTAAATTAACTGACGAATAACGACAACAGTGTTTCAACATAAATTGGAATAAACATTCGTAGATAATTCAGAGAGTGAGGGGAAAAAAAAGGAAAAACCGGGTTTCGAACTCGCAGCGCAAAGTTCAGAAATCGCTATGGTAGCCGCAGAGCCACCGCTCCAGTTGAATGCTTACCCGCTAAGAGGTGTCTACACTATAGTAACAGCGCATTGAAAACTTTGACGGTCGTTTTCTCAGAAGCGGTAGAGTGTAAGCAGATAAGCCGAGACACGTGTTCGCTTATTTTGTCCCCGCTTTCACTGAGCGAAGTTTCAGCAAGATCGGGGTATTTCCTCGGGAACACAGGAAGAAACCATAGTAATAATGTAATTCAAGGCTCGCAAGAAAAGATTTAAGTGGTCCTTTTTCCCGCACACTGTTAATGAGTGGGACGGTAGAGAAATAACCCTAACCTTCTGCCAGGCACGTAAGTCCGGATTGCCAAGAAATCCTGTTGATGTAGTCATGTAGATGTAACGACGAAATTATGTTTTAATTACGACATGTGACTTTCATTTGATTTAAACATCGAAGTTGTTTGCTGTTTCAAAATGGTTCAAATGCCTCTGAGCACTATGGGACTCAACTGCTGTGGTCATAAGTCCCCTAGAACTTAGAACTACTTAAACCTAACTGACCTAAGGACATCACACACATCCATGCCCCAGGCAGGATTCGAACCAGCGACCGTAGCAGTCGCACGGTTCCGGACTGCGCGCCTAGAACCGCGAGACCACCGCGGCCGGCTCGTTTGTTGTTTATTTACTTTTTGTTCAATAGTTTCAGGCATATACAAACACCTAGGCGCGTTAAATTGATATTGAAATAAAGTGTCATGCGTGGACCAATAACAATAAATTCCCACCTACTTGTTATAGTACTGCAGTATCTGCCAGCGTCTTCAGAAGTGGATATCGCATACGAAGTTCCTAGGGTGTTTGTAATGGATATTGCAGACGACTTCGACAAAGTTTGAATGTAGCTTCGTAAAAGTTCCGTGAGCAAACGATCTGAGTTGCTGGCGAATACAGTTTATCCTCACTAGACAGTATATATTATCATTATACATGAGGTGAGTAGGGTTTCGCCGCGTTGCGGTGGCCGAGCGGTTCCAGGCGCTTCAGTGACGAACCGCACGGCTGCTTCAGTCGCAGGTTGGAATTCTACCTCGGGCATAGATGTCTGTGATGCCCTTAGGCTAGCTAGGTTTAAGTAGTTCTAGGTCTAGGGGCTGATGACCTAAGCAGTTAGGTCGCATAGTTCTTGAAGCCATTTTTTGACCTTTCGCGTAAATTTTCTTTACATAAACCGTCGTATCTTTTGATTGCGTTGACATAGAAGCTCACTTTTTTACACCAGCAAGGGACCGGTTACAGCAAGAAGTGCGATACATTTCCGCTTATTATGTCCACCCGTTCTGGAGGTAAACGGGTTTTAAGGGTTGGGTAGACCGATAGACGGTCAAGAAAGTGAGACTAGTAGGGTTCCGTTTTTACCGGTTTAGGTGACGAAATCCTAACAACGAAAACACTGAAGATGAGGGCCGCATAAATAACACCCGCTACTCTTTATTCGAAATGTTCTAGTTGCTGTCGATACATAAGCATATTAGTAGTAGCTACGTTTTCGATCCAAATCACGTTTACAGGAATGCAAATAGAATGTATTTGCCTATACACGTGGTAATTCACATCCCAGTATTAATGCCACCGCGTTTTAGAAGTACGAACATTCTCATTGCTAGCTAGCTTAAGAAACGCTTCTGCTAATGAACGTTTTCTGGCTGTGGCGAGTCTAGTGGAGAATTCGAAACAATGCAGAATACGTTTGGCAGCTATGTAGCCGTTTATTTCCTGGGGTGGTGCAGAATTATCCTACAAAATTTACTCTCTAATAACAGTAATTTGTTATTTCGATAAACATCCCGAATGATTGTCACATAAGCGGGGACATAAAGGAAGAAAATTCATGTTTTTGAGTCCAGAAAGCTCTATGCAACAGAAACTGCAGATTTTCATTTCGAAATTGCCTGCTTGTTCATGTCTGGGGTAATAATAGAGGGCTGTTTGCCTAGGTTGTCTGCTAGCATAGTGAAAGGAAGGTCTGGTTTGTTTTCGGTTCTAATCTCTATGGAGGCAGGTAGAATATCAGTAAAGCAATTTTAAGAAATTCTCGCGCACCCAATACGTTTTATCGCTACCTTTATTCTGTACTGGCGCCCTGTGCATGTCAATATGACACTCTTGTAGAATTTCATACATGTTACTGCCTACTTTTTCCGCTTCTGTCAATAATGGAATTGACTTAAGCGTGGCACTGAATGATTTTTAACTGAATTTCGTTATGAATCTTCACGCATTGCTAAATTTGCACACTTTCATGGTAGGTCAGCAACGGTAATCCAGTATGACTGGTCTGAACGTTGACACAGACCGTTTCGCGGCCGAATGCGGATAATATTTTGCTACTTCGTAACGATCTGGGGTTCTTTGTCTTACTGAAACAGTTAAGTCATCTCGATAAGTTGGAATTCATTTTTATTTGTCCAGTTCATACCAATTAGCGTTTGTTCTTTCAGTTCTGTCTTATATTTACGTGTTGTATTTAACACACTAATCAGCATTAATATAGTCTTACAAATTATGGAATACAGTCTAAAAAAGTTCAGATAGTTTGTCAATTTCACGCCTGCGCATAGTATGTTGGTAGCACTTCGTCGCCTTGCCTGTTATGCTGTGTAGCAGACTTTAAAGCCGTGCGGATCAGCATAACGAAAAGGCGAGGGGTCTCGCTCGTTTTGTCCACGACTGTACACAACAGCAATTTATCCCGTGTTTTTAATATGTTTTTATCAATAAATAAGGAACTTTTAAATAATTCTTTTTTAATTTAAAAATATCTCGCGTAAAGCACTCTGCTTAAGGTTCTCTAGTGGAGAGCTGTGACCTCTGTGGCAATGAGCAGCAGCTGCGCGTAAGCTCCATCAGGTGAGCTGGCGGTCCTTACAGATCCCTCCTCCTCCTCCCCCCCCCCTCCCCCCGCCACTACTTGCTCCAGCGATGGCTGCAGGAGATGCCGTACAACTCCGGCCCGCCCTGCTGTCCGTGCCTCGCTATGAAAGCCGGCGCTTTAACTGTGGCCCGCCTCGTCACCACTCATCTCATCGCAGCGTGTCGCGGTCTTCATCAAGCGTCAGGCACCAGATCAGCCGGAAAGAAAATCGAAGCCAGCCGCGGGTAGCCGCCCCGCCGTGGCTTCATTACGGCCGCAGTTTCGTCGCACTTAATATCGCAGGACGCAGCGCAAGCTCTAGCCGCGCTCCGTGAATGCCACCCGTTGATGGTCCGCAGTTTATTCGTTTACTTTATTATATCTAGCTTTTATGTACGATTAAGCTTTCGGATGGCCTTTGTCCCCAGTCAAAATGTTAAGTGTTAAAGAAACGTCGTAAAATTTTACAGGGGCAGACGTACATTCTCAAAAATTTCTTCCTCAAATTAAGACCTATATTTAATACTAGTAGCCCTTTTTTGGCCGGGAATGTTCTCATTGCTTGTGCTAGGCTGCTTTTTATGTCTTGCTTGCTTTGTCTGCTGTGGGTTATTTTACTTCCAAGGTAGCAGAAATCATTAATTTGATCTATTTCGGATCACAAACTCAGGTATTAAGTTGAATCTTCCTGGCAGATTAAAACCGTGTGCCGGACCGAGACTCGAACTCGAGACCTTTGCCTTTCGCGGGCAAGTGCTCTACCAACTGACGTACCCAAGCACGACTCACGCCTAGTTCTGCAAGTTTCGCAGGAGAGCTTCTGTAAAGTTTGGAAGGTAGGAGACGAGGTATTTGCAGAATTAAAGCTGTGAGTACGGGGCGTGAGTCGTGCTTGGGTAGCTCAGTTGGTAGAGCACTTGCCCGGAAAAGGCATAGGTCCTGAGTTCGAGTCTCGGTCCGGCACACAGTTTTAATCTGCCAGAAAGTTTTATATCAGCGCATACTTCGCTGCAAAGTGAAAATCTCATTCTGGCAGGTGTTAAGTTTCTCGCTATTCTCATTTCTGCAACTTTTCATTTCTTTCAGCCTGTATTATCTTTCAAGTATCGCTTGACGAATCTTTGTAGAGCTTCGAAGAGTTTTAACGAAAGCCTCAAATCAGTGATGGGGAAAGTAATGAAAGAAGACTTTGGAAAAGTGCAGTGTATCTGTAAAGGAAACAGCATACAAGGCGCTCGCGTGAATGATTCTGGAGTCCTGCTCCAGCAGTAGGAATTCCTGTTACTTAGGCTTGACAACAGATATTGAACGAATTCAGAAACGCGCTGCTAAGTTGACAGCACGTCGCCTTACCCCATAGACGCTTCGGGAATCCTTGAAACAAAGGCAGTGTTGTCGCGCAATCCAATACTGCTTGGTTGTAGGCCGTGCGATACTTCTACTACCGTAGAGCGTCTCTTGTTTGTATCACCAAAATGAAGTAAGAGAGACTAGTGTGCACTCGAAGGCGTAGAATCATTTTCCCTTACGCTCTATTCAGGGAGCGGATAACAGTGGTAAAAAGACCCACTTGTGTTTTATTTACTTATTCACCTCAACTTATTAGGGCCATGAGGACCTCTCTTATATAGGACCAGAGTTTCACACGTGTAGTACCCATTTTTTTTTTAAAAAAATCATAGTTACATAGCAAATCGCAATTATAATATGACAAACAGTATTAAAATGGTCCGTCTGTATTGACAATGTGAGTTAGTAATACCGTGTATGGACTAATAAAGTTAACACTGGCAGCACTTGCACTGCTTTGGTGCCATTAATCGTGTTTATAGTGACAATAATGATAGTAATAATAATGACGTGGAACTATTATAACAAAACGTTCATATCCATTAACGCAAAATTGAGGCTCTACAAAACTGTCGTACTTCCGGAGGCATTGTATGCATCTGAAAGAACACAAATAGGTGGCCAAACTAAAATCAAAGAAATAGAGAAACAAGAAAGGAAAATTCTCAGGAAAATTTTTGGCCCGATACAAGAGCAAGGAATCTGGAAGAAGAGACCAACATCAGGATTATATAAATACACAGACAAGATTACGGATACAATAAGGAAAAGAAGAATGCAGTTTTACGGACATATCCACAGGATGAATGAAAACAGAATTTCAAAGCGAATTGTTAAAGTCATCAACTCAGGCAGGGGAAAAACAAAATGGATGAAAGAAGTTGACGAGGACCTCAGACAAGCACACATAACAGTAAGCGATGCAGGAAATAGAACTGAATTCAGGAACATCATCAAAAAACATAAATTTCACACCACAACACAGAAGAGACCAGGATGCAAATGGACAGCGGAGCGAAAGAAACAACACAGTGAACACATGAAGCAAATTTGTGCTCAGAAAAAAACATAAACAATCATCATAAAGGAATTCAAGTTAAAACGCTCTCTTTAAATGGGAATAACCGAAAATCATAATAATAATAATAACAATGACAATAATAATTACAATAACAACAGTAATGATAGTGGCGGACATTATAGATATTTATAGGTGTGTAAAATAGATGTTTTCTGATATAGCGAGTTCCGGGGGAAAGAAATTTAAGGAAACTGCTTCAGCCAAGAATACTGGGAACTGATGAAGATCTGGTTGCAAAAAAGGATGTACAAGCATAACTAGTGTGTTCAGGGGTACGTCATTAACTGTCTTCTGAAGCTAGAGATGTTATTAAGTTCTCTTATGTAATGCAGGAATCATTCCAGAGTCGGGTTCTTGTTACTGAGAAGAGAAAGTGGCTGAACGATGGAGTGAGACAGAAAGGATTTTCTCTGATGGGAACAGGTGTTTCTGTCATGTTGTATAGACAAGCAGCTTAAGATATAGGAGAGATATGAGGGACAGTATACGTTGATAAGACGGTAGAGAAGACAGAGAATGTGGAAATCTAAGCGCTTGCATGTCTGCAGCCAGTTTGCTGTTCGTAGTTGGTGAAATATGGTCAAAGATTCGAACATCACAGATATAAAGAAAACATGCATTCATAAATAGTTCCAGGCGTCAACAGATTTCTTGAGAATGACCTTGTAGGACAACATTGCTGTTTTCAGTAATCGGAATTGTAAGTGTTTGTATAAGTTTGTTTTAATGTCAACTGTGATAAGACTGTTGCTATTCACAATATATATAAATGATCTAGTAGAAAGCGTCGGACGCTCTTTAAGGGTATTTGCAGATGATGCAGTTGTTTATACCAAAGTAGCAACGCTAGAAGATAGTAAGAATTTGCAGAAAGACCTGTAGAGAATTGATGAATGGTGCAGAATCTGGCAGTTGACCGTGAATGTAAATAAATGTGACATATTGCGCATACATAGGAAAAGAAATTCACTACTGTACAGCTACACTAATGATAACAAACAGCTAGAGATAGCGACTGCCGTAAAATATCTAGGCGTAACTAACCAGAGCGACCTTAAGTGGAATGACCATATAAAGTGGGAAGAGCAGACACAAGACTCAGATTCATCGGAATAATCTTAAGGAAATGTAACTCATCCACGAAAGAAGTGGCTTATAAGGAGCTAGTTCGCCCGATTCTTGAGTATTGCTCATCTATCTGCGGTCACTATCAGGTAGGACTGATAGTGGAGATAGAGAAGATCTAACGAAGAGCGGCCCGTTTCGTCGCAGGATCGCTTAGCTGGCGAGAGAGCGTTACGGAGATGCTAAGCAAACTCCACTGGCAGACGTTACAAGAGAGACGCTGTGCATTACAGAGAGAATTACTACTGAAATTTTGGGACAGCACTTTTCAGGAGGAGTCAGACAACATATTACTTCCCTCCACATACATCTCGCGTATTGACCACGAGGGGAAAATTGGAGAAATTAAAGCCAGTACAGAGGCTTACCGACAATCATTCTTCCCACGCACTATTCGCGAGTGGAACAGGGTTGGAGGGATCAGATAGTGGCACCGAAAGTACCCTCCACCACACACCATTAGGCTGCTTTCGGAGTATGATGTAGATGTAGAGAGGAGACCTTTTTATATTTTTACAGGGCATGGAGAGATGCTGATTCCCTCTTGCACATTGCAGTTACGTTCTCAGACCAATTTAGAGTTTCATTTGTTATTACTCTTAGACTCTTTGCTGAAGGAGAGAGGTTGATATTTGTTCCATTGGGGGTTAAAACTGGTGGGGATTCTAGACACAGTAGCCCGAAATTTCGGCCTAATGTGTCTAGTTTGACCAACCTGTATCGCTTAGCTTACGCATTGGTTGAGTTTTTACCCTATATTCTGCACCCAATTTGATAATGGACATGAGTCAGTATTGAGATTCTCGATAGCTGTCTTCAGGTTAATTGGTTTTACACTTAGATACAACTGGAGGTCATAAGCGAATGCATGTGGTTTTTGCAGTTGGCCATAGAAGATGACAGCCGGTCCCAGAGGCCGAGCGGTTCTAGGCACTTCAGTCTGGAACCGCGCGACCGCACGGTCGCAGGTTCGAATCCTGCCTCGGGCATGGATGAGTGCTCAGAGGCATTTGAACCAAAGCTGATGACATATCATTGACACACAATGAGACAAGTATAGAAGCTAATACTGAATCCTGGGGGACGTCTGATACTACTTTCAACCAGTGTGACTTTACAGAGCCGGACATGTCGCATTGCTAGGGAGACGTCAAACATGAGCGAAAACACTGAACTGTACTTGGCGAAAAATTTAGGCTGATAAGTTTGGTAACTACTTGGTAGAGTCACGGAGGTATGTGGTACCAGATGTCTAGTACAGATCAAAGGTCAAGCAATTCCTGCAAATTACAGGCACTGATGTTTGAGAGCGCCGCTGCCACTCGATATCGTCCCACAGGTGTTCCATCAAATTTATATCAGGCAAACTGGTGACCAAGACATCAGACCCAACAAACCACCGTAGCACTGTTCTGACTTTGTCTCGAGGGCAGCTATCCTGCTGAAAGATGTTATCGCTGTAGGGGAAGACATCAAACAAGAAGGGATGTATGTGGTCGCAAATAATGTTCATGTAGTCCAAGGCTGTCAAGATGCCTTCGATTATTACCACAGGAAGCCTAGGTGAATGTATCCTGTAGCGTAATGCTGCTGCTATTGGGCTGTGCGTATGTCAGGCAGGTGCTCTTCTGGCTGACGGTGCATCTTGACACGGGCATCGATCCAGAAGCGTGAGTCATCCGACCAGGCGATGCGTTCCATTCATCCCCGGTCCAGTCTCGATAATACTGTGCCCAGTGACATCGTCACTGATGATACCGTTGGGTCAACATAGAAACACTCAGGAGTCGCCCATGTTCAATAGTGTATGTTAAACGGTGTGATCAGAAACATGTGCGCCTGCACCAACATTGAACTCTCTCGTCAGATAAGCCGCAGATCGCTGCCTACCCTGCTTTACAGAGTGGATAATCACATTTTATGATGAGGCATACAGCTCCTACAACTCGACGCATGTTCTTTTCTTCACCGTCCTTCACTCACTTTCCACAAATGCTCACGACAGCACGCGAACAGTGGTCCAGCCTCGCCGTCTCCAAGGTGCTCGTACTCAAACTCTGGTCCATGACAATCTGTGCTTCCGTCAGAGACGCTTATGCCAGCGGACTTCCCCAGTTACGGCCCGTATCGTCGCTATGATGATTCCCTATTCGCCCCTGTCCTGCTTATATATCTTACTTACAGCGTCACGCGCCTGCGACGTCACCAAAAGGCATTCGGTCTCGCATGGACAATGGCCGTAATGTTTTGACTCGTCATTTAGCTGAGTAACAGGCAATACGAAGGTGGATACACCGGTTCTCGTGAGATCACCGAAGTTAAGCGCTGTCGGGCGTGGTCGGCATTTGGATGGGTGACCATCCAGGCCGCCACGCTCTGTTGCCATTTTTGGGTGTGCACTCAGACTCTTGATGCCAATTGAGGAGCTACTCGACCGAATAGTAGCGGCTTCAGTCAAGAATACCATCATAACGACCGGGAGAGCGGTGTGTTGAACACACGCCCCTCCTATCCGCATCCTCAGCTGACGATGACACGGCGGTCGGATGGCCCCGATGAGTCACTTGTGGCCTGAAGTGCTAACAGGCAATACGAAGAAGAGAATCTGCTTTCCGTTCACAGATAATAGTTCTACCTCAAGCGAAGTAGTAACAATACTAATAATACTACAAAGTCTTGCAGCATGTTACGGTAAATTCTTATGGGAATGTATTCCTGTTCTCCTAAATTAGACAAAAGGTGAGTTATAGAGGTCTTCAGAAATGAAAACAACAAATAAATTAAAAAATGTGGAAATTTCGTGGAAGCAAGAACTGTCTGATCCAACGAAACTATCTTCACAACGATAACATATATTAATATCTGCCTTCGGTCGCACTGGCAAGGCGATGCATACATGCGAGTGTAGCGTCTTACGTTTACTTGTATATCAGTTACTGCGAGGACTGAGATTAATATTGCACTTGTACTGCTATTACCCAAAATTTCGGGTAAGGAAACGGATAAAACAGAGGGCCTGGAGTTAACCTTCTATTTGCTGAATAGCGAAAGGGGTTAACGTTCGTATACGACGGATTGCTCACCAAAAGTGTCAGAGGCTTTCTCTCAACGAAACACTGCGGATGTACAATCTGCGTTACTGATTCCTGAGATCGGCGTGAGAATGCTGTAAACCACTCACGGTCAACGTGGACTTTCACAGGCAATAGTCATCAGGGTACCTGATGCTAATTTACAAGCTCCATACTGACCTCTGCTCAGCAGAATGGTAATTATTATGCGACGTCACTACGTAATTTAAGCTTTTTGTTGATTGTGTGGTTATGTTTAAAATGAGAAATGGAAGGAAACGAACCGCATACCGGTAACACATACTTATCTAATTTATAAAAATATGCAGATCTGTGTGACGTTTTCCAGTGAACTATAAGATAATCGAGAACACACTTTCGTCGCTCTGCCAACAGTACTGGTAGAGACGAGAAACAGCAAAACTGGGATGGTGAGTGTGCTCGGTGATTATTCGCTGGACCTGACACCGAGCGTTATTTGTCAACTAGCTTTCCTAAAAATCTCTGTAGAAGGTGAAGAAAAAAAACCACAGTCAACATCTTCGAGAATTCTTGTAAAAGCATGGTGCGGAACTACACGTAAACCATGTAACTGGTACCAGAAGTGGATAAGAAAGGGAAAGAGGGTGCAGTTGTAGTTGGCAGATGAGCCAACACCGTGTTACTAGACGAGGCCGAAATGCACGCGTTTAGCTCACGCAGGCTGGCGTGAAGAGGGAAGAACTATACTGACGTGAGGTCTGGAACATCACAAGGATGAGAATTCAGAAAGCGGACGGACTTAGTTTGATACTTAACTTTAATCCATTAATGATGAACGTCGCTCTTGACGGTACATGATTCACAATATTATCTGTTCAGAAGACATAGTAACTGAATACGGCGCCTTGCTAGGTGGTAGCAAATGACGTAGCTGAAGGCTATGCTAAACTGTCGTCTCGGCAAATGAGAGCGTATGTAGACAGTGAACCATCGCTAGCAAAGTCGGCTGTACAACTGGGGCGAGTGCTAGGGAGTCTCTCTAGACTAGACCTGCCGTGTGGCGGCGCTCGGTCTGCAATCACTGATAGTGGCGACACGCGGGTCCGACGTATACTAACGGACCGCGGCCGATTTAAAGGCTACCACCTAGCAAGTGTGGTGTCTGGCGGTGACACCACATAAACTACAGGAGCCCACTCATAAGAAACCTTTTCGTACCCAAACTGTTTCTGGGAAAACCAATGAAAACGTAAATTCAGATGACTTTGTAAAACCTGGCTTTTCCTAATTGTCTCCATAATCCAATATCGCTACTTTCAGAGTATTTGTGTTGTCACAATGACCGTGGTAGCGTCGGAGTTCTTGCCTCATTGCTAATGTATCTGCCGAAACTTTTTCTTTGTTGATATACTGGGAGAGGTGGGACCGTTACACACAAGAAATGTTGGTGTTCTCGGACGCCTATAGTGCGTCTCTTAATATCGTCCTCAAGGCCGAAACTGCAGTTGTGAAAATAAATATTTTCTACAGTGAGTGGCGAATATCGTGTTCTTTAAAAATACAAGAATGTGGTAGAACAACTTTAAATTGATTTAGCTACATTTTCAACACTTACGAAATATGACATAGCCTTTCAATTATGGGAGCAATTAATCCATAATTTCAGAATATTCGTGAAAATTAGGAAAATTTTGAAGTGGAAAAGCATAGACAGGTTCGCACGGAACAAGATGGCAGCGGATCAATCAACTACCGTGCTTGCTGAAGAAACAAAGAAAATCATTCACAGTTCAGATGCATTCTGTGAAAAACTATGCAGAGAAAGAGAATAGGAGTCGTCAACTAGCCACGAGAATTCGAGGGACTCGCTGCAAACGGCAGCATAGAACGTAGCGCTTATCAATGCGTCAACAACACATAGGTGGGCGGCAGGTCACAGTGTTGACCCCCGTGTGTGTTCCCTATTCTGGCGTCGGACGGAGTCATATTCTTTTGCCGTGATGATATTAATAGTAATCCTGGGCTCTGAAAGTCTGACATAAAAGGAACTGAGTTCAGAGCATGCTGTTATCCAGCATGGCAGCCAAATGCAGCGTGAATGTACACGCAAGCGATGAACGAAAAAGCATCCGACGAATGAGACGGAAGGAGTGAGTGAGTGAGATGGAGCGCCGTGTCTTCGGCTGTTTTATAGCTTTGGCAGTGTGCTTCCACTGCTGAAAATATAGACGAGCCCCTGTGCCAAACCTCTAGAGTAGCTGTATTGACCTACACCTGCTACATCTTTAACGTGGGGGGCGAGGGCTTTACTAGCACTCTCCACGTAACGCCAACATGAAAACACGGAGGTAATGACTCTGACTGCTTGCGCGACACACAAAATTTGAAAGTGAACGGCCTTTACTACCTGCCACCGCCATATTGGAAGTTCTAACAAAAATGATTTATGATAAGCCCATAATTATTTTGACATCATTGACTCATGGTCCAGTCTTTCCGTAACGAAATGGTAGTTTCAGAACTCCACCCGCAATTGATTTACTAGGAAATTTACACTACCTGTTCAAAATTATCTGGAAGACCCTATTTGATATGGAAATCAGCACTAGATGTCACGAAAGGTGCAGGTATAAAAGGAAACTGGGAGTATTGTGTTGTCAGTAGAGAAGCAGTAATAGCAACATAGCTTGGCCAATAGAGTTCAGTTACTTCGAAAGTGGTCTGCCCAGTGGCTATCAACTAACAGATCTATCAGGGATACTCCAACCCTTCTAAATCTGCCCAAATTGATTGTTGCTGACGTAATTGTGAAGTGGAGAACCGAAGGAATTACCACACCCTGTACTGACAAACAGAGAGCGTCGAACATTGCGGAAGGTGATGGAAAAAACCGCATGAAATCAGCGAAAGGAATCACTCTTGAGATCATAAGTGGTACCAGCAATACATCGAGCCCAATGATTGTGCTTAAGGAGTTGGAAAGAATGAGATACAATGGGCGAGACGCTTCTCATAGGCCATTCGTCAATGCCAAGCGACGTCGAGATGATGTTAAGTGACGAACGCCTCATTATGATTTCCTAAGCACATGTGAAAGGTTTTCCAAAAATTTTGGTATGGGAACATATCTGCGCTTTTTTAACATGTAAGTCACCTCAAATTCCCACAGGCTTCCATATATGAACTCAATCACCGCACATGTCGCTCATACTCATCCACTCCAAGTTGATTTTTCTGACTCACTCACTCAGCTCAACTCTTTGTCATTAGCGTTTTGTGTCCTCTCTGCCATTGTCTTTTGCGTCACAGCCATAGTCCCCTCCCTTCTGTCCTATCCTCTTACTTCCGCTGTCACCCTCTTGCTCTCGCACTTCTAATATCTCATACCCTCCTTCCTTCCTACTGGAAGTCTCTCTTCTTATTATCACTATCTCTCTCTTCCTCGTTGTCATTGTCATACACTCTGTCTCGCATTATCATTGCTACTTCCACTCTGATTTTCTCTTTATTTACACCCCCTCCCCCTTGGCATTGTCCCCTTCACTCTTTTCGTAGCACTGTTTTGTCAATGTCAACTACGTTCCGCTGTCGCTGTGTCATTGTATCATATGCTCTTTCTGTAACAAAGCTACTGCTTACTATCTTCCAGTATTTCTTATTTTTGTATCTCTTTGCCACTACCACTGTCTTCTTCTCTCTCATCATGAAAAAAAGTGCGAATATGTTCGCATGCCAAAATGTTTGGGAAAATTTTTGAAGGTGCTGAGGAAGGTAGAATGGGGCAGCTGGTACCTTACTTTTCAGAGTCTTTTAAATAAACAGGAACATATTCGCATTTTTTGTGCTCCGATAGAAGCATATTGCCGCTGGTTCCCTTCTTTTCACTGCTGCAGAGTGGCATTTAACTCATGTGATAGGAAATGTATTGGTCAGCAAAATTTAGTTTACTTATGTGAAAATGAAATAATGCAAAACTAATTTTACACATCAGACCAGATTTTAGATGCAAAAAAACTGCACGTTTCTTTGTGTTACGTTGCTTTAAAAATTAAATTTTCGCCTTACTCCCGATTTTACGTGCGTATTTTACGCGTACAAGTAGGGTAACTTTGAGCCTCTATATCTTGGAAACGGATAAAGATATGAAGTAAATCAAGTTTCTTCGATATGGTGATCTTAGGAAATATATCCCAAAAATTACAACCATTTGCACCGAATAGATAGCTCTTTTAGATAAATATATAGAGAATATTCTGTTAAAATTCGAACAATTTTCTGCGTTTATTTATTATTTGGCTTTCGCCTTATAAAGCATTTTACGTGTAGGAGTTGTGTAACTTCGAACCTCTGTATGTGGGAAAACGATAAAGATCACGAGAAAATTTTCAAGGCTGTTTGAGATCGGGATCGTAGGAATATATCATAAAAATTTCGTCCATTTGCTTTCCGTAGCCGCCTTGGAATCCTCGGCTGGGTTGGTCCACTGGTGACGGCGACAATATAGTAAAAAACTGTTTTGTGGGGTTTTCCGAGGAGCCGCCCATGAACTAATGGTTCTTCCATAAGTCCGATAAAGCGCACTGCAGGCCACATAAAATGCAAAAAGGGCGAACCGATTCGCTCCATTTAACTAAGCGAGAATACGTGTGTAATTTTCGTACGTCAACTCTCTACTGTAGGATAGTGACACGAAGATGATCCTTCTGTTGGGTATAGAGATGGTCGCGGTTGGGTATACGGCCGGCCGAGTAGCCGACCTGTTCTAGGCGCTTCAGTCTGGAACCGCGTGACCGCTACGGTCGCAGGTTCGAATCCTGCCTCGGGCATGGATGTGTGTGATGTCCTTAGTTAGGTTTAAGTAGTTCTAAGTTCTAGGGGACTGATGACCTAAGATGTTAAGTCCCATAGTTCAAAAATGGCTCTGAGCACTATGGGACTCAACTGCTGAGGTCATAAGTCCCCTAGAACTTAGAACTACTTAAACCTAACTAACCTAAGGACAACACACACATCCATGCCCGAGGCAGGATTCGAACCTGCGACCGTAGCGGTCGCGCGGTTCCAGACTGTAGCGCCAGAACCGCTCGGCCA
This sequence comes from Schistocerca nitens, assembly GCF_023898315.1. Taxonomy (NCBI): domain Eukaryota; kingdom Metazoa; phylum Arthropoda; class Insecta; order Orthoptera; family Acrididae; genus Schistocerca; species Schistocerca nitens. The sequence continues at coordinate 996,231,361 of NC_064614.1, read as the reverse complement.
CCAGCGGCCGGCTAAGTCCCATAGTGCTCAGAACCATTTGAACAATTTTTTTGTTGGGTATACGGATGGTCCCAAGGAATGGCTCTGAGCACTACTATGGGACTCAACATCTTAGGTCATAAGTCCCCTAGAACTTAGAACTACTTAAACCTAACTAACCTAAGGACACCACACACACCCATGCCCGAGGCAGGATTCGAACCTGCGACCGTAGCGGTCGCGCGGTTCCAGACTGTAGCGCCAGAACCGCTCGGCCACCAGCGGCCGGCTAAGTCCCATAGTGCTCAGAACCATTTGAACAATTTTTTTGTTGGGTATACGGATGGTCCCAAGGACTATTTAAAACACTTGACCCTACCTTTTTATCACCGATAGAACCCAAGCTATGAGGACTGGAAAACTCCGTTTTTATGCACAGCTTTTTGGAACGTATTAGGAATGCATGCTGTCGCACGCATACCGATTGAAAATATAAAACGAGGTACTAGCGGAAGTAAAGCGGTAAGAAATGATCGTGAGTCTCGCTCATATAGCTCAGTTGATACAGAACTTGCCCACCAATGATGAAGGTCCTGAGTTCGTGCCTCAGTCCAGCACACAGTTTTAATCTTCCAGGAAGTTCCGTATCAGTGTATACTCCGCTGCAGAGAGAAAATTTCATTCTGGAGACGGAATAGTATTGTTTACGGCTGTACAGCGGCTGTGTTAATTTCGTTTATCGGTAGCATTTTAGTCGTTGCGTCGGTTGGACGGCAGCCCGAAACATGAGGCAGTGTACTGGACTGGGAGCACTGAGCGCGGCGGGTTGCCGGTCCACAGGCGGGCGTGAAAGCCGGGAGGCATACAGTATACACTACGTAGACCGGCCGCCGCGATAAGGTCGCCCTTGTCACAAAGCAGAGGCGAGGTGCGGCTGCGGGCGAGTAGCTGCGAGGCAGCGCCGCGTTTTGTGGGCCGCCGCGTCGTCACACCCCACCACCACGTCTGTGTGTGTGCGTGCCTCCGCTTGCAGGGCGCTTGCCGATCTCTATTCTTTCTCTGATGGCTGGTGACCGTGCCATTTTCTTTTACTTCTCCCCTTAGAGCTTTATGAAAGTGTTACAACTCACTAGCCATGTTATACGAGCGCTTGAAGATTTATTTTTAATTATTGTTGCTCCAAACATGTGATAACCTCAACGACCACTTGGTCCCTCAACTGGCTGAATATGTAATCTTTATTCGTGTTGCTGCAGTTTCGGCTGTTAGACCATTTTGGAACACTTGAAGTAAAGCAAGTACAGTAAATGCAATCATTTGTGCAAATTACACAACGTCAAACATAAAAAACATATACACTCAAAAAAAAGGATCTCACCACGACGGAATTATCCGAACGGAAGGTTACCGTTTCAGAACAGTTGCGATGATTTATTCAATAGAAAGGGTGAAAGTCTAACACCACATCGATAGATTCTGCATGAAAATAGTGCTTTTTCCGCTGTCACAGCCGCAAATTTATTCTAAAGTGACATATCCCGTATCTGTGCATCTATTCACAACCTGGCTGGTTACAGTCTACTGCCCAGCCAGTAACGAGCTAAGGTGGGAATCGGACATTCAAAGAACCAACAATCTCCCTTAAAAATCGCAGATGGGGAAGATGGGGATGAAACGTTCGCTTTTAAGGTGAAATCGATTTGGACCACGAGATAATATCCCCCAACATTTTATTAATTGTAATATTTCCGGGCGTGAAAGTTCACATTTTACAAGGGGCCGCATTGTTGCTTTCCATTTGGTCTGCTGGTCGAATCGCACAATAGCCAGATTTGTTTGCCCGCATCTCGTGGTCGTGCGGTAGCGTTCTCGCTTCCCACGCCCGAGTTCCCGGGTTCGATTCCCGGCGGGGTCAGGGATTTTCTCTGCCTCGTGATGGCTGGGTGTTGTGTGCTGTCCTTAGGTTAGTTAGGTTTAAGTAGTTCTAAGTTCTAGGGGACTTATGACCACAGCAGTTGAGTCCCATAGTGCTCAGAGCCATTTGAACCATTTGAACCAGATTTGTTTGGTATTTGGACGTGATAATGGCCCTATGTTGGACTGAATGGGAGTGTGAGAGCAGGCATATTCATCGAGAAGGATCGAGTGGACAACGTCTTACAGCCACAAAAAAGGAAGAAAGATGAGAGTTTAACGTCCTGCCGAGAACGAGGGCATTAGGACGGAGCACATATTCGGATAGTTTCAAGGGTGGGGAAGGAAATCGAACCTGCCCTTTAAGAAAGAACCATCTCGGCATTTGTCATTGGCTGTCGAGAGAAATCACTGAAAATCCAAATCAGGACGGTTGGAAGCGGGTTTGAAGCGTCATCCTCCAGAATGAGAGTCCGTTGTGCTGAAGTCTGTGTCTCCTCGCTCCGTGAGACAAGCACATAGGATGATCGCAGTATTGCTCCCCAGGAATATCACAACGCCTTCACATCAGTGGCTACCAGCAAGAAATGGATTCCCTGCTAGCATTGTCATACGGACCAGGGCATTATCGGCCCATGCCCAGGCTGCTCTTAACACCACAACACAAACGTCTGCTTTTGAGTGGTTCAGTGGCTGTCAGGCATCGTGTCCTGCTGAGCGATGAATCGTGGTTCCGTACAACCTAAGATGACCACCGCAGCGAGTATGGTAGCGACCTGGGGAGTGATTCCATTGTAACAGTGTTTCTGGGTGGCGGTAGTGATTCACAGATCTCTGATGGCTCAACGATACGTCCGGTCATCATGAGTTCTCATGGGTTACCTCTCATGTGACAGTATTGTGGTGCCATTTTTTTTAATAGGACAACGCTCACTCACAAAGGTATGAGTCTTTATGAACTGACTACATGGCCACCAATGTTGCCAGATGTGTGTGTCTGATTCCATCTCAGAGCCACTATACAGGAAATCGAGGAGCATTATAACGGCTGTGGACCAGCTTGCTTTAGCAGAGGGTACAACGTCTTTACGAACTCTTCGCAACAAACGATTCAGGGCACGTATACAGGCCCGAGAGAGTACAACGTCATAGCGATAAGTGGGTTCATACTGCCAACTTCTTTGTAAGCTTGACTCGATTTTGTAACGACCGGACGAACATAGCATACCCTCTCAACCCGTTACGTTTCATTTCGTTTCCTTCTCTTCTTCTGTGTTCTTCATTTTTTATGTCACGCTGTGTAGTTGCCTAAACGAAAGACGTTAAATTTCCAGTGTATGGCCCCATATTTCCTACAACTTTACACGTTGTAGCTTATGGTATTAGCATCGGTGGTTGACAAGAAAGAATATGTCGCTCCACAACTTTTCGGAATTTATACGTAGATGTAAAATTCAAATATGGTTTAAATGTCTCTGAGCACTATGGGACTTAACTTCTGAGGTCATCAGTCCCCGAGAACTTAGAACTACTTAACCTAACTAACCTAAAGACATCACACACATCCATGCCCGAGGCAGGATTCGAACCTGCGACCGCAGAGGTTCCAAACTGCAGCGCCTAGAACCGCTCGGCCACTCAGGCCGGCTTGCAAAATTCACTGACAACTTAGGGAAAGCGATGATATAAGAACGGAGGAGTATATTAATAGTACGGATGGAGTGAAATTGCAGGTTGCAAGTTTGTCCGGGAGATGCACATGTATAATGGGACTGGTGATTTACTGACCGTGAAAGAAAAAGTATGAGGATTAGAACCCGGGCCCAGCATTAATTTTTAATTTGTCATACTATTCTATTTCGAGAGATGTACAAAGGTGTGTCTTCTCGATGCTCAGCCTCAGTGAATGTCTACTACTACATTTGTACTGCTTTTCAATCTGTAGAAAATATATTGGATGACTTGGAGACAGAATTGATGACAGCACGATTTCGATATCTATTTATCGCGACGTAGAAAAAACACGAACCAGTGCTGGGTCGTTATACTGTCGGCTGGTGCGGCTGCCGTAACATTTCATCTCTCATAACAACTCGTCAGGGAAGCCGTTAAAGCTCTGATTGCGGGATTCATTGCGCTGCTGATAGCGCCCCTTCTGTGCGTGGCCGCTGGTGTCCCACAGTGCACAACGAATACTGGCTACAGGCTGCATTCATTTATTCAGTCAATCAAAATGTCACAGTGCTTAAAAACACTAGTCGTGTCCAGAATGAGTGGCCTCACACGCTTGCTAAATCATCTTAAAGTAAGCTTACGTAAAAGTATAACAACATTTTCTGATTCCTACTGCCCCTATAACCTTTACATAACAGGAATTGAGCTAGCACGTGGAAGGATTAGTGGAAGCCTAAACTCTAAAAATAGCCTATATCGTATGAAACGTCCTGATTTGGTGACGACTGTTTTACCCTGCAATTTGAGAAGTTTTACTTTTGAAACAAATTACGTTCTAGTACAAGAAACTTTGCGTTGCCATTTCTTTTCCTCTAGTCACCCAGATTATTTTGATTTAACACCAGGATTAGAGTCGCCGACCTTCGTTTAGAACGCCATTCCTTCACGACGGTTCGGTTACCTAACTTATGTTACAAATCTCCTAAGCTGACTATTGTTAAGAAAAAAAAGAAAACCACATGGTTGGCTGAGGACGCTAGGGAGAGAATTTAGTGATGCAGAGGATCGGGTATTAAAAGTCAAAAGACAATAAACTGGTTTCAATCTTCTCGGAACTATAGTTAGATCCACTATAATAAATCCACTTTTGAGCACTTTGTTCCTGAGAGACAGAACTCAGATGATCATAATACTACGTCCATACTGCAAATATAAATGTCTGTTATACTTTCACGATTAAAACACTGAACCGATTGTGATGAAATCTGGTGTGGAGGTAACTTGAACGCTTAGGAAGAACATAGGCTACTTTAGAAAGTACGTAATACAATACATTTATTGATTTGAAGAATTAGCATTGGAGGGCAGCGTGGAGGGTAAAAATCGTAGAGGGAGACCAAGAGATGAATACACTAAGCACATTCAGAAGGATGTAGGTTGCAGTAGGTACTGGGAGATGAAGAAGCTTCCACAGGATAGGGTAGCATGGAGAGCTGCATCAAACCAGTCTCAGGACTGAAGACCACAACAACAACAACAACAATACGAACTAGGGAACAATAATTAATAGAACCTTCAACATTGCAGCGCGTCAGCAGTCGTTGGTTAATATATTAAAAAACTAGAAACCCGCCTCGACTGCGAAAAAAGCACCTAGTGTTTACCTAGGTTTCGGCGTAGATAACTACACCTTGTAGTTGCAGTGTATGACGGGTCGTGGCCCATCGAACACAAGCCGGTGTGAGGTGGAGGTTACACCATTACGTTAAGTAACGGTTTAGACTTTGTGCATATGTACTGTTTGCGTTCCCCTTTTTTCGTTTATAAATGCATAGCCATGATGTTCTTTTAATAATTGACAAAGGTCTTTTTAGGCACTTGTGGGTTTTATTGTTCTGAAGAAGGTGTAGTTTTCTACACCGAAACCTAGGTAAACACTAGGTGCTTTTTTCGCAGTCGAGGCGGGTTTCTAGTTTTTTAATATAAAAACTATAATTAATCTTCGAAAAAGCTAGTTTTTGGTTTTTAAACTTTATTATATTTCTGAAAATGCTTTTATTGTTAGGTATGGTCTATGTAATACGATTCAACGTAATGAGTACAATGCTTTTACAATCATATACGTCTTCAAGCCGTACTTCCATTCCAATATTAGTCACACATCGATTAAATTTCAGCCGCTCAGTGTCACGCGTCCTTATAGCTTTTAAACGTGCGTCAACGTGCATCAGCTGTTCGTGGTCTTGGGGCTGGCCGTAGGGTCCCAGGTTGTATACACGTCGATGTCAATTTTTCTTCTATCGCACTTGGATGTGTGTGTTGTCTTCATCACGACCTTACCATCATCGACAAGCACGTCGCCAGCGTGGCATCATAAAAAGACTCGCATCAAGCATCCGAGGTTCCCGAACGCCAACAATGATATGCAAAAGCAGCCGTGGTAACAGCTAGTTTATTCAAAAATAACTTGATGATGGTAAGCAATAGGGAAACAAACGTTGCAAGTAGGCTATTACTCACTTGAGTTTTGTTTGTTGTGCAGTATCATTTGCTGCTGCTTGTCATAACTTCCTTCGTTCAAATTTCGCACGGTGCTTCTCGAGAAGTTAATCCCATCATCAAGTGCGATTTTCGAGCACTACGCCATCTTTGAGTGTTGTGTTTGCGATGTGTTGAATGCTGCATTATTCCGGCCTCTTTCACTACAATATAAACAAATTTTCTACCTGTGAGAAACAGGCAGTGAGTTCCACACCTGGTCTACAGTCCACATTAGCACCCACACAAATAACACGATACATTATCAGCAATAGTCACACGCATACACCCATTTGAAAATGTAGAGTAAAATGTTAAAGCAGTCCACTGAGTAATTAAAGGACATAAAACTGATCCCTTGGAAGTACTGCAGATATATTCCCAGTTGAAATAAGATTATTATTGAATGAAAGACTCGAGAGTGACTCCGTGAAATTTTTCAGATGCTTCGACAGTAAAGCTAGCAAACTGAAACATAAATTGTATCCGATATATAAGCAAATTATGGTTTTAAATTAGACACGAAACATACCGCTTGCACTAAACATGAACACACACGCTCTGTAGATGACCAGTTGCATGATATCTCTGTTGACAATATGTGACTGATCTTTGTACCTATTTGTTTAAGTATGTTCCTGCATTTAACGTGTACTAGGGACTGTGAAATGTGTAGGTGATGTATAATATGTGCGTGTTTCTAAATAAGAGGTCAACAAGAAATATTGAAGTAAGACGTTGTTCCAAACTCGCTATCGTCTACAGGAAAAGATATGTCAGCAATTACAAAATTGATCATGTTTGCATTGTAGTAAAGTCACCACATTGAAAATGCCACACTGAGTAAATAAAGGACATAAAACTGATCCCTGATCAAGCGAGGTGATTTTGGACACCGGGGAGAATTCGGACAGTATGGCTTATTTGCTCTTTGCCACTGCATAGAAACAAAGAGTTACTTATTTTAACGTCCGTGCGCCAGTTATTTTAAGCGCAAGATTGCATTTATCACTTTCCAAAATTTTTATTTTGCGTCACTTGTTTCCCTAGGTGAATAATTGATGAACAGTCTCAGTGTTAAAAATCCATGCATTATCGTAAAGTGGAAACTTTCTATTGTTGTTACTGAAACCGTAGCTAACAGTATTGAGACAATTTCTGTAGAAGTTTGTCGAGTTTCTTGTGCAAGGTTATAAAATAACGACGGTTTTTGTAAAACTATGTACCGTGTGGGGTGATTTCGGACAATGACAAGAACGTATAGGAGGAGCAGGAGAGGTGCTACAGTACGGTGTAATTATGACCCGGAACTTTTAGATAAAGCTGTTCGTGATATTCAGAGTGGTAAACTATCATACAGAGAAGCATGAGATTTGTATGGTATACCTAACTCAACCCTACAAAATAAAGTGCAGAAAGTACATCCGAAAAAAATGGGAGGTCAGCCAGTGCTAAATAAAGAAGAAGAAGAAATGTTGAAGCAAGGTATCTCGAGGGCTGCACATCGGGGATTTCCCTTGACTAAATTGGATATTAGATATTTAGTTAAAGGCTACCTCGATAAATCAGGCCGAAAAGAGAAGAAATTTAGTAATAATTTGCCAGGAGAAGAATGGGTGCATTTATTCCTCCAACGACAGTCAGAGGATCTTTCTGTTCGTTTAAGCGAAAATATTAAATGAGCTCGTGCAGAACTTATCTGTAATATATAAAATTCATTATATCATTCCATATCACTTATTCATAACAAAGAGCTACCTTAAAATGTGTAAAAGTCACCAAAATCAAATAAAAAGCATGTAGAATTTAAAAAAAGGCAGTAACTGTCCGAATTTGCCCTCTATATACTGTAACTTCGGACAGAGATTTAAAAAACATGTGTCTGAAATCACCCTAATCCGTGGGGTGACTTCGGACACATTATTTAACTGCCTCAGATAAATATACCTACACATACACTTCCTCGTTCTGGGATATTTTATTCCTACACATATACCCTACCACTTCCATAACAATCAATTTAATCTAACAATATATATGAAAGTTACAATCAAAATAACGACAAAAACGTTCGAAATCACCCCGTTTGACGGTATACGAAAAACAGGACTTGATAAAGAAAAATGAATAAAAAAAGAAAAATCGTGTCTATCAGAAAATGTTATTGTGCATACTGAATAAAGTAAACAAATATTGTTATTTTTCCACCTCACATAATTCTAATTTATTTTTGTTATTTCAGGTAAGCCACACTGGGTGATCGTCCTGCATGGTACTACGCCGACGTGCAGTGCTCCAATGCCTCTGCAGATATGGGAATATCGCGGAAACCCTGATTCACAGTAAGCTGTCGCGGCTGTTTGAAGACGATATAATGAATCACAACGATGTTTTACCAAAGGTCTAGATTTTTTGACATGGTGGATGCAGAAACAGGCAAAGCCTACCTAACAGATAATGGATGGGTTGGCTAACCCTCAGGGGCTTGGAACAGCCACAGGCTGACTGTACGTTAAAGTTTCTGACAGGTACCTTGGCATGTGCTCAACAAAGATGTGTGGGTGGCACTGAGGGTGTTGTCGAATTGGGGAGGAGGGGTCTTAGAAGTACCCTTTGCTAGAATGAGATTTTCACTCTGCAGCGGAGTGTGCGCTGATATGAAACTTCCTGGCAGATTAAAACTGTGTGCTGGACCGAGATTCGAACTCGGGAGCAATTGCCTTTCGCGGGCAAGTGCTCTACCAACTGAGCTACCCAAGCACGACTCACGCCCCGTCCTCACAGCTTTACTTACGCCAGTACCTCGTCTCCTACCTTCCAAACTTTACAGAAGCTCTCCCGATTTCGAGTCTCGGTCCGGCACACAGTTTTAATCTGCCAGGAAGTTTCATACCCGTTGCTATTTTATTCACGTACATGTTAATGTTACAACCCCCCCCCCTCCTCCTCTTCAGCCACCTGTGACCACGCTAAACGAGTGTAAGAAGCAGGAGTGTTGAAAAAGCAGGAACACCCTGCTTTTTCGGATCATTTTCAAACTTCGTCGAATGGTCGAATTTTCCTTAGTGGTACCCCCTGTATACTGGTGCAAAAATTGTGGTCTCACTACGGCCCCAAAGAAATCAGATGACGTTCACTGGATCTGTGGCCCAGCGAAGTTCGCAGAATGTGGCTGAAAGGCCCAACGGTTGGCAACAGTTTCTTTGTCAAGGGCGGAGCGGTTCTAGGCGCTTCAGTCTGGAACCGCGCGACCGTTATGGTCGCAGGTTCGAATCCTGCCTCGGGCATGGATGTGTGTGATGTCCTTAGGTTAGTTAGGCTTAAGTAGTTCTAAGTTCTAGGGGACTGATGACCTGAGATGTTAAGTCCCATAGTGCTCAGAGCCATTTGAACCATTTGTCAAGAATGTCGTCCTGCTGCTCATCACACTGCCAACCGTCGGTTTCCACCGCGGAATGTATGGGAATCCAAGTACCAAGGGAAAGGGTGGTTTCATTGACGCCTGTGTGCCATCCTCTGGGGTCTCCTCGCGTCGATTCTGAGCGGCCGTGTGTCTGAAATGTTTTCCTCGACCACTCACAAGAAAACCGCATGTTTTCGATGCTGAGTATCGCAGCTCTGACCTCCATCGCTGAGGCGTCAAAGTAAGGTGTGAAGTGTGGGCAAGAGTGGATATGACGTCCTTCACACAGTGTGACAGGTCCACAGTGGCGCTGGGACGAATTACCTCCTTTTTTTCCGACACCTTGCTGTTTGAAGCATCACCGAGCTTGAAGGTGACGTCGCAGGGAGCCACGCTTTTGTAACATTACAGAGCAAGTCTCTAGGCAACCTTGAACCAAATTTCAAAATTTTGCGTCCGAATGAGAGACGATTAGGTAGTTTCGAAAAAGTGATCCTTTAAATTTGTTGCAACGTGTTTTTATTTCCGACCTGTACAAAACCGATACGTGTTTCACAGTTTTATTCTCGTTGAAAGTAGTCACTAGCATTTTGTGTAAAGCGTTGCCACCGATATGAAAGTCGCAGAATACCCTTAGCAGCGCCGGTTGTGTTGATGGTTCGAGTGGAGCGGTCTATTGACCAACGGATCTCTGTAATACACCTGAAGCGAAAGCCATGACGTGCTTTCTTCGATTTACGAATCAAGTTGAATTCACGACGGCTTAAGTCCGTGGAGTGCGATGAGTGGTGCTACACTTTCCAGCCCCATCCGTTGAACACGTCAGTCAAACTTGCGCTATATGAACCCGAACATTGTCCTGAAAAATGATGGGGAAGTCCTACAGAAAGTTTCGCAGCTCCTTTCTCTAAGTTTTTCGCGAGCTGTGATCCAAAAATGAACAGCTTAGTGAATGAAGGAGTTGCTTCCATATCACTGGCTACGGGTTATTCACAATGCTAGTGACTACTTCCAATGACAAATGTGTTCAAATGTGTGTGAAATCTTATGGGACTTAACTGCTACGGTCATCAGTCCCTAAGCTTACACACTACTTAACCTAAACTATCCTTAGGACAAAAAATGGCTCAAATGGCTCTATGGGACTTAACATCTATGGTCATCAGTCCCCTAGAACTTAGAACTACTTAAACGTAACTAACCTAAGAACATCACACAACACTCAGTCATCACGAGGCAGATAAAATCCCTGACCCCGCCGGGAATCGAATCCGGGAACCCGGGCGCGGGAAGCGACAACGCTACCGCACGACCACGAGCTGCGGACACTAAGGACAAACACACACACCCATGCCCGAGGGAGCACTCGAATCTCCTCCGGGACCAGCCGCTTCCAATGACAGGAAAGCTTTTAAAAAAGTAAATAGTTGCCAATATTACACTCTTGACCCTTTTGCTTGACAAAATTTTCATGAAAAAGCGACAGCTCAACTTAGTGTCACAGTTGTGTCTGTGAAACTTATCTGTGGATATTTAAGTACTATGCAACTAATGTCAGCTGTACTAAAACTTCTTAACGCGTTGATAAGTTAATAACCATCGAAAGGAGAAACTGTAGCACATCTGCGATAATTGCTAAACGCTTAGGGTAAGATGACCTGATACAAAATCACCAAATTTGTCTGTATTATTAAAAGAAAAAGAGTAACAGATAGAAAAAAATATAATGTTAGAGAGTTTAAGTTTCTTTAAAATGGAATTATATTTACTTCTTTATTTACAAATGTAGACTAAAAAAATAAAAACAGTGTATCATTTTTGTCGTGAAATTCTTAGATATCATACGGCTGGTCCAAAATATGGTTCACATATGATATTATTACGTCCACTGAAAAGAGCAGGTTGAAGTCTTAAAAATGAGGTATAGAGCGCCCACAATGATACATTTGCATAACTGGGATTTTTCTGTGGGGGATATTTCTAGGATGTTAAAACGCACGTCAGAGTGATCCAGAGAAATTTCGTTGTGTTTCTCCTATTTTTAGAGCTAAAAAGTCAACCATCAAGGTGTAGGAACTGTTTATAGTGATACTTAATATATTGACACTAATACAAAAATAAAAAATACTTTAGACAGGATCACTGCCTAATTTTCTTTCATGATTATCAACGGTACTATTCAACACAAAGTAGATTCCTCCTTTGACATTTCCCATCCCATTATCAAGATGAGGAATTGGCAATTTCCCCATCATATCACTCTCGTTAGAAAGAGAAAGGCCACTTCCGTTTAATGTAAAAACTATTTCGTCGTTGCCCACAGACTTCAGAGCCATAACTCCTACGTAAATTTCCAGTACTTTTTGAACGGTGACAATATTTCTATAGCTGTTTAAATTCCTCTTTCTTCCCCGAAATTTAGCCAAGGTATAATCTGACCCACCTACATGCCGTAGATCAGTCATTACAATAGGATCTGGTGGTGCGAATGTCCACATCTTTAAAGAGATGTTGCAATCAGTCTTCTCAGTTTCCTTTCTTTTGTGTGTGTACTTCCAAAGATTTGGCCACAGTCATAGTTTTCAGGGACTCCTGTTGCTGGGCTACTCATGTTTCATTTAAGGGCATTTTTCTATTTCATTAATGAGTTTATTGCTGGAGTTGTGGGCTCCCGCGGTTCTGTAGCTGGCATAAGGGTAGGGCGGCAACACGCAGAACACCGCTGCGTGGCTGGTGGCTGGTTCGCAAAAGACAATGTATCACTTTCAGGAATCATCATCAACGTCAACGTGTGTTAATCACTTACAGGCGGCAGGTGGCATATCTAGTACTGGACGACGGGGGGTGGGGGTGGGGGGGGGGTGGGGAATGGAGGGGGAGGGGGTCGTGGTAAACAGCGCAGTCGCTGTCGTAATGCAGAAACGGAGCGATATATTTGATGTCCAAAAGGGCATGCTCACTGGCTTTCGGGCCAAAGATGGAAGCATTTCCGAAACGGCTAAGCTTATAAACTGTTCGCGTTCCTCGGTGATTAAAGTACGCTATGTCATTTCAAAGTGGCGCTATCCAAAACCAGCTGGAAGGCAACTTTGGTGCATCATGGGCCATGGGTAACAGGGGTGAATGACATAAGAAACTGTCAGCCTCGATTGGGGTAATGAAACCAACCTTTACCCAGGTTTCAGCCTATATAATTGAGCCTTCTTCAGAAAATATACCTGAATCTATAATTTATCTAAGATGGCATGGTCTAGAAATAAAGAGTTGCACGTGAGCTCCCAAGGTCCACCGCACTGCGTCCATGGAGACGAGGCGTACGCCAGAGCTTAAGTCAAGTCTTGGTGTTGACTTAGTACTTACGTACCGCGTTTTTGAAATGTGACTACTCCTATTCAGGCTGTTTTAGTTTTATTTCTAGACCATGACCTCTTAGACAAATTATAGACTGAGATATATCTTCAGAAGAAGGCTCAATTTTTTGGGCTGAAACCTAGGTAAATGTTGGTTTCATTACCGCTGTAGAGGCTGATAGTTTCTTATATATTAGATTATCGCGATTGCTGACTGGGCTGCAATGTAGAAAGTACAAAAAAAAAAAAGGGGGTGGGGGGTGAATGACAGCTGCGGAGATGTGTAGGGGCGAATAGACTTGGAACTGTTGAGCAACTGACCATCCAGATGCACCAAGGGGCTACCTACAGTGTCTCCTCATTGATCGTTCAGCGAACTGTACTCCATATGGGCGTCTGCAGTAGGCGCCTGTCTGGTGCACCATGCTGACAGTAGCTCATCGTCTATGATGGCTGGAATTTACAGTGCAGTACCACAAGTGGAAGTCCACTGAAAGGGACAGGTGGCATTTCTAGATGAATCAAGTGTTATGCTTCATCAGGCAGATTGCCGTCGGCGTTAACGGTGTGAAAAGACTGAAAGCAAACAATGAGTGCTATGGTCTGGGCAATGTTTTCGTGGGAATCCCAGGGTCCTCTTGTCATTCTGGAAGACACAGTGGCTCAGCACAAGTTTGCATCTATCCATGGGGACCATATCCACCCCTACAGTATGTTTGCTTTTCATCGGCACGATGGCATCTAACAGCAGGACAATGCAACATGTCACACAGTTCGCAGAGCACCGTGTGTGGTTCAAAGACCACCAGGATGAGTTTACCACCTGGATCAGGCTGTTCGCTCCATGGACCCTCAGCCGAGGAACCCGGCGCAGCTGCCCACGGCACTGCGGGAATGCGGTCGGCATGGCTTCATATCCCTGACAGTGCTTTCCAAAACTTCACAGACTCTCTCCCTGCACGTCTCGCAACGGCCCGCTCTGCAAAAGGTAGTTATTCAGACGTTTGATACGCGGCCACATTAACGTGACTCGACAATGTCATTTGGAATAGAGTGTTTCATATTTAAGTATTATATTGACTGCTTAACAATTGTCTCTGTGTAATAAAGGTGACAATAACACATAATTCAGCAGATGGAGCACAGTTTTATGTATACGTAACAAAAATGTGTAAGGAATATGGTCAATAGTTGCGTAAATGTCAAAAATGTTCTAGAGGTGTGTGAACTTTATTTTTATTCTGAAAGTGCTGGTTTTTAGAATCTTTTTTATTTACTTCCAAAGTGAAATTTCTAATGGAAAAACAAATCATGGCTAACTATTTCTGAACAATGGCAGTAAGAACATTTCTGATACGTATGGTCTTCTCATGAACAGAAGTTTTGGCTGCAGTAGTTTTAAGATACCTTGTTTCTTCAAATCTCTAGTTTGACAATTTTATTAAAGGTTTTATGTGCAAAAGGAAGTTCGTCTGGCATTTTCTCTGAACAAACATTTTGTCTTTAGCTACGCGTTTCCAGTGTATAGAAAATTAACACGCACCAGTCTAGCGGCTTGCTCGCGGCGGCTGAATATCCTAGTACGAAACGCTACCAGAGTAAGCGTGGGACAGCGACAGCTCGCTATGTATCTGCTCACATTTAGAGTCATGTTACAAATAGTCACTACCCCAGTGGCAGCGCAAATATGTAAGTGGGTTCGAGCGTGCGCGTTTTCGACCATTTACAGCATTTCCTGCTAGCGGTTTTCACGGCGCAAATAATTTACCCGCTCGGAAATAATTTATCTGATCTCCAGCTTTCGCCTGCGGCGTCTAGGGACCGCCGTGCATAATTCAATTTCGCCACCGATACAGCACGGCTACACCGAGTCCTGGCGCGGGAAAGTCACCTGACGGTGGGTAGTACTTGCTATTCAGCGTGCACCATGCAGAGCAAGCCCTCTGCCGTGTCTATAGGTGTTGCGAAACAAATGCAGCACTGGGGCTAGTACAGTGTTTGTAGGCTTAGATACTGATGCACTATATCTTCATTTTTTATGGATTGTTTTTATTTTCCAACTGGTTCACACGAATGAAGTATTTAAACTGTATTCCCCCTGATTCTATCATTTTGCAATCGTTCCAGCAGCGGTCAATTTAATTATAGTTCCCAGAACTTAATCAGTCTGAAAGTATGACGTTGAGGAGAGGGAATAGGTTCCACCAACATTCTTTAAGAGATGGTAGTGTGGACGAAAACAAGAGAAATATGTCCGGTAAAGCGTTGACTCTTCCAGAGAGAGCCGGAGTGGCACAGGCGCGGAACGCACGTTAGACACCTCCTAGCCCCTAGCGGCTCCGTCCCGTCTTAGGACCGAGTGCTATCAAATTAAGCGAGCAGCCGGCGCCACGTTTGAAACTGCCGTTCCCGCATGCCTACAAGCGTCAAGCCAACGTCTTTACACAAACTGCGACATCGTCGCGAAAAAACAGTGACCCTTATATGTAATTAGTTTCCTATAATTTACTTCTATGGTCACAAACTTTTTGTTAACAGATTACCGGTTTCGGTCTTTAATGGCCATCATCAGATCTGCAGCAAAAATGGGAAAAACATAAATACACTCGCAAACTGTATACAGCTTAAGAATAATACATAGACCATAATGAAAAGGAGTACTGACAAAATTTACATATGTGCGCTTTAAATATGAAGAGGCATACCTGTTTCATAAAAACAAAGTCCTAATGTACTGCAGCCATAGTGGCATCGTCAAATTTTAAATGCAGAATCAGCACCAGCATCGTCAAATACATATAAATAACATCACAAGCACGAGTCATGTTGTCAGTAGTACTACTGTTTAAAACAAGCTGCCGTACAGTAGCCACAAGGTGTTTGTGTTGTAAGTTCACCAGATGTCGCTAATGTCGGCATACACTAGTTTTCAATAATTAACTGAAACAGCGGAAATAAAGGGGGATACAATAGTTGAAGTCTGTAATAATCTTATAACGTATAAAAGGCATTACAGTAATAAAAAGCAATAAAAAGAAGAACACGACAAAAGTAATATTGTTAAAAAGAGGAAAAGTTAAGAAACAGTGGCTGACATGTGCTCTAGTGCCGATATTCTAGATAATGACATGCCCTTGAAATGCTGAAATGCAGACTGAAGATTATCGTCGCCATAAATAATCTTTGCCCAATGTACTAACGGGTTCAGTGCCGCTTTCTAGTGACGGGGTAGTGAAAACAGTTGGCGTTTAAGTACCGGTCAGTGTGCGTAGATTTCCTGTACACTGAATGACCAAGCAGGCCTCCTGCCTTTCGATCAACTAAGACATAAAAGAACGGAAGCTTGCCATCACTCTGCAAGACGACAGTAAATGTAGGGATGGACAACGTTAATGTGGTCGACGAAATGCTGCAGTTCATTTTCACCATGAGCCGTATCAAGAAGTTGCCATCAACCTACCGTAGGGAGAAAGATGGCCACAACTTTACGGGGATGACGCGGCTTGTAAACCGAGAAGATTTCATTGAAGCATGCCACGGCGAAACGCTCCGAGTAAGCGTTTAATATTATTTTAGTTACCAGAACACAAACAATTGAATGGCAACCAACTACGTTGCTCAATTAACACCACGGCTGTATCAAAGCGTACTAGAGAATGGTAATGTCATTGGAACACACGACTGTTTTAATTTGTGGAAATAAAGAAAATAATGAAGACAAATTTAGAATTGTATCTCCGTTCATATTTCAAAGAGAGATACTTACTCGTGGAGAGAGGGCAACAGGCAGATTCCATATTCCTAGTCTTCCGAAAAAGCATTTGGCAAAGCGCCCCACTACATTGTTAACGATGGTACGGCCATACGGGATAGGTTCCCATATATGTAAGTGACTCGAAGACTTCCTAAGTAACAGAACCTAATACGTTTTCATCGACGGGGAGTCTTCATGAGAGAGAAGGGTATCGTCAGCAATGAGCCAGAGAAGTGTTGCTTTTCTATATGCATAAATGATCTGGATGACAGTGTGGGCAGCATTCTACGGCTGTCGCCGTTGAGTGACTATCGGAAGAGACAAGATAACCTACATAAAATTCCTAATTTGTGTGATGAATGACTAGTATTGGTACGGGGTACCTTCTGCGAGGCATACGACTTATTGTCTTGCAACAGGTATTTGGATGCAGGTGAAGACGTACATACATTACTGGCCATTAAAATTGCTACAACAAGAAGAAATGCAGATGATAATCGGGTATTCATTGGACAAATATATTGTACTAGAACTGACATGTGATTACATTTTCAGGCAATTTGGGTACATAGGATCCTGAGAAATCAGTACCCAAAACAACCACCTCTGGCCGTAATAGCGGCCTTGACACGCCTGGGCATTTAGTCAAACAGAGCTTGGATGGCGTGTACAGGTACAGCTGCCCATGCAGCTTCAACACGATACCACAGTTCACCACGAGTAGGACTGGCGTATTGTGACGAGCCAGTTGCTCGACCACCATTAACCAGACGTTTTCAATTCGTGAGAGATCTGGAGAATGTGCTGGCCAGGGCAGCAGTCGAACATTTCCTGTATTCAGAAAGGCCCGTACAGGACCTACAACATGCGGTCGTCCATTATCCTGCTGAAACGTAGGGTGTCACAGGGATCGAATGAATGGTACAGCCACGGGTCGTAACACATATGAAATGTAACATCAACTGTTCAAAGTGCCGTCAATGCGAACAAGAGGTGACCGAGACGTGTATCCAATGGTACCTCATACCATCACGCCTGGTGATACGCCAGTATGGCGATAACGAATATACGCTTCCAATGTGCGTTCACCACGATGTCGCCAAACACGAAAAAATAACGTTTTACCATTCGTGCAAACAGGTTCGTCGTAGAGTACACCATCGCTGGCGCTCCTGTCTGTGACGCAGCGTCAAGGGTAACCGCAGCCATGGTCTCCGAGCTGATAGTCCATGCTGCTGCAAACGTCGTCGAACTGTTCGTGAAGATGGTTGTTGTCTTGCAAACGTCCCCATCTGTTGACTCAGGGATCGAGACGTGGCTGCACGATCCGTTACAGCCATGCGGATAAGATGCCTGTCATCTCGACTGCAAGTGATTCGAGGTCGTTGAGATCCATCACGGCGTTCCGTATTACGCTCTTGAACCCACCGATTCCCTATTCTGCTAACAGTCATTGGATCTCGACCAACGCGAGCAGCAATGTCGCGATACGATAAACCGCAATCGCGATAGGCTACAATCCGACCTTTATCAAAGTCGGGAACGTGATGGTACGCATTTCTCCTCCTTACACGAGGCATCACAAGAACGTTTCACCAGGCAACGCCGGTTAACTGCCGTTTGTGTATGAGAAATCGGTTGGAAACTTTCCTCATATCAGCACGTTGTAGGTGTCGCCACCGGCGCCAACCTTGTGTGACTGCTCTGAAAAGCTAATCATTTGCATATCACAGCATCTTCGTCCTGTCGGTTAAATTTCCCGTCTATAGCACGTCATCTTTGTGATGTAGCAATTTCAATGTCCAGTAGTGTATATGAAAAATGTTACACCATGAACACCTTGACTGACTGCTGCCAAACTTATAATCCAGCATTTATATGACTGTAGGCTCTGTTGGTTGGTCAGTTGGTTGATTTCGGGGAGAGGAGCAAACATGGAGTCTTCCGATTAAAATTTCATCCTAGTAAGGGCATATTTTTGGTATAGAAAAGTCGAATCATTGATATCATGCCGGAAGATCGAACACACAACTGGCTGTGGCCCAAAGACTGCAGAACGAATGGTGACGACTTGGGCTCAGCACAACACCACGGGAAGAAATCATACAAAGTTCTTACAGCCACTCTGGCTGCTACAGTGGTATCAAAAGAGAAAAATGGACACATGGGAGGTGAATTGTCGCTGCAAATAACTGTCAATATGAAACTTCCTGGCAGATTAAAATGGTATGCCAGATGGAGGCTCGAACCCAGAACCTCTGAGCCCAAGTACTGTCTTTTTTTATACAGGATCTGAAATATTTGGCAGCTCGTAACCACACTCTTCGCAGTCTTCTAGGAAACGGCTTATTTTAGAATCCATTTTTACTGAAACCAAGCCAATTTTTACCGGTATATATGTAGCGTCCTGTATTACGGTGCGTCAACTACCATATGTTTATTACATCGAAAGGCAACGATCTTTAACAGGGTTTGAAATTCCGCC